>NW_005843286.1:72432-129629 GCF_000455745.1 Alligator sinensis
GGTTTAAACGCCAGCTAATGGCAGAGTCCGGACTGGGACATCTGAAGTGAGGCGAACTTGGTGGCTCAGCTGGGATCCTAATAAACCGGGAGGAGGGGAGCCCGGCTCCGGCTGGGGCTTTTTTTCTTTTCTGCCCCATCTCCCCCCCCCTTCTCTTTATTTTGCACGTTTCTTTCTGCCAGGAAGAGCCGAGCAGCCGCACGGCGCATGTCCCCCAGATTAGCCCTGGGTAAAGGGGCATCTGAAGTGAGGCGAACTTGGTGGCTCAGCTGGGATCCTAATAAACCGGGAGGAGGGGAGCCCGGCTCCGGCTGGGGCTTTTTTTCTTTTCTGCCCCATCTCCCCCCCCCTTCTCTTTATTTTGCACGTTTCTTTCTGCCAGGAAGAGCCGAGCAGCCGCACGGCGCATGTCCCCCAGATTAGCCCTGGGTAAAGGGGCTTGTGCCTGGAAGTGTCTCCATTGCATACCTTGTTTACTTGATAGAAACTTCAAACCAGACGTGTTTAGTTAGACCAGAAATCTGTTTTTGTCCTTACGCCAACCCGATAGGAAATGCTGTTTCTGTGGCAGTGTGAGCAGGCAGCGGGTGCACATTTCACTCCTCTCAAAGAGCAAAGTTTTTGTGTGGGCTGGGGGTACAGTGGCTTTCCACTGAAAGCTCAGAGGAAATGTTCTCTCCACTTCTGCCGTGGGGTTAAAAGTGCTCAGAAAGAAGTCTTTTTATAACCCTTCTCTTTCTGCCATTTAAAAGATAGGGAGACCGTCATCTCCATGAACACTGACTGGCTCTTCATCATAAGCAAGTGTGCTTTTCAAGCCTTTGGTTTCAACATGTCTGAATGCAGTATTCATTCCAGTATTTCTAGTTACACCTTGTAAGGAAGAGTTGGTTTTGCATTATAATTGAAATAAAGTAACAACAGATGGTGTGGCTCTATGTTCTCATAAACATTACTGTGCAAAGCATATACAGGAAGCTGTAAGAGCAGTTACTCGAATCCTAAGCCCTGACAAGGATACTACCAACTGTCACGCTTGCTTTTCCCTCCTGTCCCACCATATAATTTCTTCCTTTTTGATAAGTGGTTGCTGCTCTGCAGAAGAGATGCAGCTTCCATTGAGACTAGTTGTCTACAATTTGGCTAGCCATAGGCCCTCTTGGTTACAGATGATCATTTACATATATCCTTCAGGAAGTCTTTCTGATGATGGTTAAATGTTAGTTGTATTCATGATGCTGGTTCATTGCATCCACCTGGCCACCTCAGAAACTAGTAATTATTTTTTATAAATAGGAACCTTTCCAGGAGAGGAGAATTTAGTTTTAATATAGTCTAAGAGGTCCTTATAAAGTTAACATGTTCTTCAACACACTGACCCTTTCTATCTTGCTGTCACATTTATGGAAACAAAAATGTTTGAAGGCCGGCTATTCCTTTATATTCCAGAAAATCATCAAAAATGGGCAAAGGTGATCCTAAGAAGCCGAGGGGTAAAATGTCTTCATATGCCTTCTTTGTGCAAACTTGCCGGGAGGAGCACAAGAAGAAGCATCCAGATGCTTCGGTGAACTTTTCAGAGTTCTCAAAGAAGTGTTCAGAACGATGGAAGGTAAGAACAATTTAAAATCTTAGTCAGGGGTCAGCAGCATTTTTGGGCAGAGTGCCAAAACACCAGCAAGTTGCAAGATGTTGGCGCGCTGGGGGTGGACAGCAGGTGAACCGCGAAGGGGCCGATTCTTGTTGTTGCAGACCAGCCCAGTCCCTTCACCTTGACGCATGTGCCAAGCAAAATGCTTTCACGTGCCATGCTCTGGCACCTGTGCCGCAGGATGAATATTACCCAAGATTAACTCGTACTTGTAAATGTATTTACAACTGTAATGTTACCCCTGCTATAAATTCAGAGGGGACTTCAATGTGCTTTTGCATTGTTTTTATTCATTTTACAGACTATGTCTGCTAAGGAGAAAGGCAAGTTTGAAGATATGGCAAAAGCTGACAAGGTTCGTTATGAAAGAGAGATGAAAAATTATGTACCACCCAAAGGGGAAACAAAAAAGAAGTTCAAGGATCCAAATGCACCCAAGAGGCCTCCGTAAGTAGATTTTTTCCAGTTATTTTTTTTTTAAATTCAGGAGCATTGTACTGATACATCTCCATAAAATAATTTCCCTTAAGAGTCTAGTTACAGTATATAGAAGTACACCACTTTTTGTACACTGGTGCAAGTATCCCTGCTTATGGTTATAAATGCCAGGGTTTGATTTTAATTCTTGTCCACTTCAATTGCTGTTTGGTATGGAACTGTTGCTATAGGTCCAGTTTTGAAAAACAGATACAAATATCTATTACAAGCCATTTTGATATATTTTTGTTAACAACAACCACATTTAAAACTGTTGTAAAATATTAGACACCCATACTGTAGCCAGTCTGGCATGAGTGGAATATTTGGTCCACACTCCCTTTTGAAGTCCATAGGGTTCTGCCACTGTTGCCTGGTGTCTTTGAACCTGCGTGAAATAGCTTGCACGGGGCTTACTCCTTAAGTGGACCACATGACTGAATTCAAAAGCACTGCCACAGGGGTTTAGTACCACAGTAAATTTTTATGGCATATTTTAAAAATGAAGCAAACATTGAGAGGAATGAGGAAAGTATGTAGGAATGGAGATTTTTGTTTTGGCAGCTTCTGACATCTGGAAAATCTTTAGGGTATTCTAGTATTTGTTGCAAGACAGTTCATGTAGCATCCACGTTGTTACAACTGTTAAAGGCAAGGAAACTTACTATATGCCACTGTGGCATCCTTTGCTCACATCCTTTGCTCACTGCTGATCAGCAGTACGTTTGGCATGTGAAATTAACCTTTTCATAGGTCTTGCTAAAAAAAAAAAGACCAGATATTCAGTAGTCCTTGAGTGTAAGGATGTGTTAAGTTCCCAAAGCCAAGTGGTTACTTCCTTGTAATGTATTAGATTTAAAGGTTAATTATACAACTTTTGTGTGGGATGGGCAAAGCCTTTCAAAGTGCTTTTGAAGGTTTATGATGAAATGTACTCCAAATTGTAGTGAAGATTCTACCATCATTTGCTGTCTGTGGTCCAGTAGATTAACCTTTTCAGTTTACAATTAAAATTTTCCTTTTCAGTTCGGCTTTTTTCTTGTTTTGCTCTGAGTTTCGTCCAAAAATCAAAGGTGAATATCCTGGTCTGTCCATTGGAGATGTTGCAAAAAAGCTGGGAGAGATGTGGAACAACACTGCTGCAGATGATAAACAGCCTTATGAAAAGAAGGCTGCTAAACTGAAGGAGAAGTATGAAAAGGTAAACATCAAGGTTTAGTGTTAGCTGGGTCTCTTCTCATTCAGATTTTTTTGGCTCTGAATAGCGTTGCTCTGAACAGATGAATCATTAATCACTGTAAATGATGTTACCCCTTTTTTATGGCTCAGTAGTGCAGCTCACTCTCCCTCACTCCCCTTGCTTAAGTCTTGACTTGAGTCTGCCCTCACCCTTGCCATACTCTTACAGTGAATATCAAATGTATAATTATGGACATGTCAAATATCTTTTCATACTTAGAGAAAATTATTCTAATTACATGTCCATATGAGAATTTTGATACTGAAGAACTGCTATGTTGCATGTTTTCTGTTTTCATTCATCTATATTTCAAACCTTTTGATATTTTAGTAGATACCATTGTTTTAGTATTCAATACAGATACACTGGTTCATAGCATCATCTAAGTGCAGTTTGACGCACCAATGACATGATAAAAGATAAATTTATTTTTTTTGTCATGTATATTGAAGAAAGTTATATAGTATATGTTCAAGTCAGTTATCAAAAGTAATTTTTATTTTATTCTCCATAGTGTAATATAAGAGGACAAATGAGAAATGCTAGTATTAGGCATGCATTCTCCTGGATTCACTCTGTGCCTTTCATCTTTCCAATAATGAACATGCTATTAACCTGATTTCTTGTGTCATTAATACTAAATCCTATTTTAATGATTTGAAGCTGTATTGGATGTGGGGATGTAGAGCAGTTCTGGCTGCATGTTGATTTCTAGAGCAAGATTTCCATCCCAAAATAGGCGAAGGGAGAAAGGGATGCATGACCTGATGTTCTTTATGAAGGAGCAGTGTATTCTCCAAGGAGCAATGTTCTGTGTATTACAGCACACATGCTATCATTGATTATGTTCCTTTACTAGCAAGTCAAACCACTTTATAGAGTTGTGGCACACTAGTGGGCAAGTGTAACTGGTGGCCCTGTCAAGTTGTAGGGAGGAACTATCTTGCAGATATATTGTAGGATTAGAAGACTTCCTGTGCAGCTCTTCCTGTGCAACTCAAGACATTATTTGGCCTTTAACATGTAAATTATTCATACATAAAACCACATTTCTGTATGATTAAAATGAATAGGAAATTCAGAGCTGAAAGTAAATCTTCCTGGCAGTTAATGGTTATGTATCTGAAGCTTTTTTTGGTTTGTAAGAGGATGTTTTAAAAATTACAGAACTGGTAACCGTTAGTTAGTTATTTTTTCTCTTTACTAATGTCACCTAGGTTTGATATGCTTACCCCTGTATTTTAAATCTGAAGTTTTAATGTTAAATGTTATTTCTGGAGAAAACATCTGAAGGTCTGTTTGTAAGTATTCTGCTGATAGAAGGTTGACCTGTTATTGTCACTTCTTTCCAGAATATATGATAAATTTTTAGGATACGAAGGAAAGACAGGAATAGCAGTTTAAAAATGTTACATAGAGGAGTATTATCAAGTTTTAAGCCATTTGCCCCAAGGCACTGATCTATAGGATAATATCTTCTAGAGTTATTAGAGATCATTTCTGTTCCCTAATCATTATATTCTATAAAACCAGAGGGTCCAACTGTTCTTATGACGTATTCCATTGGCAATCACTTCAGTGTGACTAATTTTTGAAGAACTAAGTTTTTTGCATTGTGAGCCAACACAATACATTTATTGCATGCAGAAGGTGGCACTGTCTACCCTTTAATTACACTTCTTGTACCTTTTTGTTTTAATAAACTTCAGTTAGGCAGAATTCTATATAATTGCTCTTCACTGAGGCATAACATTGCAAATATTAAACCACATCATTGTTTTGGATGGCTGATTATAATTTTGTGCGTGTCCTAAGGAGTTTGTGTGCATTTCTTTGAAAATGTCGAGATGAGTGGCTACATCTAATCCACAAATTCATAAGGGTCAATTGAAAGTCCAACAGAACTCTTGTCTGGTTAAACATAAGATCTGTTTCCCATTTTTTCCTCTTCTAAGGATATTGCTGCATACCGGGCCAAAGGAAAGACTGATACAGGCAAAAAGGTAGTTGCCAAGGCTGAGAAGAGCAAGAAAAAGAAGGAGGAGGAGGAAGATGAAGACGAGGATGAAGACGAAGAGGAGGATGAAGAAGAGGAGGAGGAGGAGGAAGAGGATGATGATGATGATGAATAAGTCTCTTTTAGAGCAATTTCTTTCTTGTCTATAAAGCATTTAACCCCCCTGTACACAACTCACTCCTTTTAAAGAAAAAAATTGAAATGTAAGGCTGTGTAAGATTTGTTTTTAAACTGTACAGTGTCTCTTTTTTTGTATAGTTAACACACTACCGAATGTGTCTTTAGATATCCCTGTCCTTAGTGGTATTTCAATGGCCACTAACCTTGCCTGGTACAGTGTGGGGGTTGTAAATTGGCATGGAAGTTAAAGCAGGTTCTTGTTGGTGCACAGCACAAATTAGTTATATATGGGGATGTAGTTCATTTTTCATCTTCAGTTGTCTCTGATGCATCATAAAAATAATTGTTGTTCTGTTAACTGAATACCACTCTGTAATTGCAAAAAAAAAAAAAAAGTTGCAGCTGTTTTGACATTCTGAAGGCTTCTAAGTAAATACAATTTTTTATTAGTATTGTTGTCATTTTAATAGGTGCCCTTGAAAAATCATAATTTTTCTTTTTTGAGGGGAACTCATCTTTGCTTTATTAAGTATGCCCATTTGGGATCACGTGAATATTACAGTTTTCATCTTTTCATATAACCAGCTGATAAACAAAGCTTTGATCTGCATACCCTGCATAATCATGATAGGGTAGGAAAAGAAATATACAGGCATATGTTAAAAGAATATTCTTCCGTAACTGGAAACAAAAAAAAAAAATTCAATCTCAACAAACTGATATTTGCTCAGATTTTTGTGAAATATAATATTCTATTGAGTTGCATAAGTTTACCAGTCTTGGAGAGTTGAGAAGTATAGAGTTCAATTTTACAGCACGGAATACTTCCAATAAATAATATGCTGTTAAAAAATTCTGTCCTAGAAGGACTAATAAGGTGTCCGCCCATCCTGGTGTGGAGGGAATTTACATATGTGACTCCATTACTATGTAATGAAAGTTGTATTTGTAAATCTCTGAACACCTGAGATGAGCATACCCCTAAAATGTATGAAGTTAAACATATAAAATTACCATATTAATTTTCTGTGACACCATGTTTAGTGATGGCCACGGGCTTTATACCATGAAACTCTCCTGGTAGAAAACGGCCCACAAGAAAGGATTTTACTTTCTAAGGTTTCTATAAATGGTACCATTATTATTTGTTAAATCTATGTAAATTCATATTTGTATTCTTAAAATTCTAGTTTTAGCCCTTTAAAAAAGTTGTATATTGTCTCAAATTGAAAATGAGATAAGATGTATTTTTCCTGTTAGGTTTTATACCGCACTCTTGATGTCTGCCCATTTATAAGTTAAATATAGCTGTATGGAAAAGTACATTTTATTAAATTTTGCATTAAAAAGCGAAATGTTTAACCAGTATACCAACAACGTCTAATTTGATCAAATATAGTTCTCTTCCAAAACCAAAGTGAGGTCTTTTTGCATATTCAGTAAAACTTCAAGTGCTGGCAACTGTAACTATTTTCACAATATACCTGCTTACCAGTTTGGGGGACAATTTGGCAATTTTGTGGTTATAAAAATTATGGTTCTCTTAAGTGCCAGTGTTTAAAAATAGCATTCTTGTAATTTTACACGCTTTTGTGATGGAGTATTGTTTTGTTATACAATTTTGACTTTCAGATTCTTATTTCAATTTGCATTTGTTTATGTATAACTTCAGGAGAAATACTGAACACCTGAATCCTGGATGATACTAATAAACTAATAATTGCAGAGGTTTTAAATATTTAGTTAAATGACTCGGTTAATATCCTAAGGGTTTTTTATTTTCAGGTTCATTTGTATACTTGTTTTGAATTCTAAACAAAAAAGCCATTGCAATAAAAGACCTCTTTATGGAGAGCAGGGGAGTAAGGGGCTCATTTAAATATTTGATCAGACTGTTCACTCAAATTATCATAACTTATTAAAAACAAATTACAGGTCATTCCTTCCTTGGACTATACTTAACAGGATCCTGGTTTCTTGGATCTGTTTCAATTTTTGACTTTGACAAAGCTTAAACTCAGAGTGGTTAATCAGTTTTGGAAGGTGGCTGGCTGTTTGAGAGGGACCATATTTATCCTTTTCTCTATTATGAGTTCCTTGGCTTATGGGAAAACTAAGGTCAGATACAAATATGTACCTCCAAGGCCGAGGAAGGTAAGTGATGTTATGTTTGCTACATTTTTGAAAAAACAACTGAAGGTAACCAGTTTTCTTCAAGGGTAGCTTGCTAGAGGTTAATCCACTGAAGCTCCAGAGATCTCTGAGCCAAATTCTGCAATCAAGTATGTATCAGCAGCTTTTGAGATCAAGTTGTTCTTCTGTACCTAAGGGAAAATTTTGCTTTAAGGATCTCTTACTACATGCAGAGCCTTCGTTTTTTGTGTCCTTACGTGACAAGGTATTTAGTAGAATTCAGAGATTCATTGAAATTAGACAGGCCCTTGCCATAAATGCTGCTCTTATGGTCTTGAATTTGCAACTTTTATGCTGTCAACTGTGCCTCTTATGGCCCATGCCACTGCAGCTACTACTACATACAGTGGAGATATCAGTGAAAATGCTTGTTGAGGTATTATAAGAATGAATTTGCAGGGAAAAAATGCCTCCCAGTCTAAAATACTAATTCTGTTCTAAGGTGCAGCATGTTTCTAGGAAAGTTACATAGCATTGGGAAGGATCTCACATCACTGAGGCCAGCCCCCTGCTTTCGCAAATTATACATTGTAACCTGTTCATAGAACCCAAACCAATTCTAAGTCAAACCTGGCTGTGTATTCCAAGACTTGTCATGTTGGGCCACTCATCAATTGACACTTGTTTCTATGTGCCTTAATTGATTTTAAAAGTTTGTATTAAGATCACAGCCATTTAGGCACAGGTCTTCACAAGAGAACTAGACAGTATTGTGGTAAAAAAGGTAAATGTTTTAACCTTCAGATAAAAACTTTAATTTTGAAAGGATTTTGCTAACTACCTGCAGGTAAGGATTGTGGTGGAAAGAACGTCAGTGTTGGAAGTAAGGAGTAACTGGTTAAAGTATGGGTCTCTAGTGGTTAGCACTTATCCTGTCACAAAGTTGAAGGTGCTACCACTGATTTTCAGATTGGTCTACATCAGTTGTACAAATTCCAAATTCCATTCTATTGGTTTAATCAACCATGCTAGTGTGTTGTGTAGATTTAACCAAATCAGCTTTTTCTTTCTATACAGAAGCCCTTAGAAATTTGAAGTAACAGGTATCAAGTGGCTCAAAAGATGTCTGCAACTTAATTAGGATAAATACTAAGCTGAGACTGAGCCCATCTTAATAGCTTTTTTAATGTAACAGGCCCATTGTGAGCATGATGGCTTGAGGCTGAGTAGAAATTAGTCTCTTAAAGTTCAGAAAGCTGGGTAGCTAAATCCTAGCAAGAGGATAACCAGGACAGACTGGAATGAAATGTAACAGCTGTTTTTGTGACTGACAAGCAGAGCTTGAGAAATTTCCCTTATTTTTACTATTCTGATCTGTTGTCCTGCCATTTGCTTGTCCTGTGCCTTCAGAAAAGTAAAAAATCCATTTATATAATATGTATATTATCAACACAACAATGTAAAAATTCAAAACCTGCATGTGTTAAGTTTTGCACATTTTTGTTAGATACTTGTCAATCATTTGACCACCTAGAGAAGAGATCTGATGAGAATTCAACAAGTAGTTTTTCTAACCAATGCTAGTTACACCATCTTTTGTTTGTTACATTCTTTTCTGTCCTGGCTTCAGTCCATACTTGTTTTTATAATGGAAAGGGTGTCTTTTCTGAATCAGTTAACAAAAATGCTCTTAAGAAAAAGTATTGGATATTTTGTCTTTATGAAACATTGTATTGTAGGAGGTTTTGTAGGCTTGTCTACATAGAAGTTATTCTTGGATAAAAGTTTTACTCTGCTTCAGATGTAAGCAGAGGACTCTGCTTTAAGGCGAACCTGAAAAGGGCACTTAGGACAAGTTTCAGAGAGGCACATTCCCATAGAAGGGAGTTTCAAAGAATTTTTTTTCCTGTACAGTCAATTAGAGAGTGGTAGATGCCTCCAAAAGGTGACCTCCAAAATCTTGCAGGTGGAGTAGGAACCCACTTAGAACTAGCCAGTAGGACATTCTAAGTATGGGGAGGGAGAGGTCTAATCACTCTGGAGTTTCCTAATCACTGGAGTTTAGGTGCTTCCTTTCATTTGAGGACCAGTCTACTGTCTTTTGAGGGTATGTGCTAAGTTCAACTCTGGCTGCTTGCAGATGTTAAAAAAAGAAAAAGAAAAAAAAAAAAGCACCCCCCCCCCAAATGCTTTACGTGAGGAAGCAATACATTACTTTGATCTAGCTCCTCTGTGTCTGTATAGATTGGGCACTTCAGTGGGGCTTTTCGTGCTTTTATCTAAAGCTGAGTAAATCTTTTAGATAAAAACACCAAAAAAGCCCCATTAAAGCGTCTGACATATACAGATGTTGGGTGAGCTGGGCCCAGCTAGCATGCTGCCTCTTCTGGGCATGCACTGGGCTTGGTGTGGGAGCGCACCAAGTTTAAAGTAAAGTGCTGGTTTTTTTAGGTTTTGTTTTTTTAAATATTTGCAAGCAGCCTTTGTAATATAGCCAATGCTGGTGATGCTGCCTACCTTTTGCATAATAGGCAACTCACCCAGGAAGTGGGGG
This sequence comes from Alligator sinensis, assembly GCF_000455745.1. Taxonomy (NCBI): domain Eukaryota; kingdom Metazoa; phylum Chordata; order Crocodylia; family Alligatoridae; genus Alligator; species Alligator sinensis. Next base: position 82,625 of record NW_005843286.1, read on the forward strand.
ACCTGAGTCATATGCCGCTACTAAATTTCCTATCTCCCACAAAAGTACTGTAACCACCTGGCTGTGGAGTAGTCAGAATGTGTGGGGGGGGGGGAGTGGAAATGGACATACGTCACTTGCAGAAGCTGAGCCACACAACTAGGATCAACAATAATACGAAGTGCATAAACAGTCCAGAGATTTTTCTCCTGTCCCCTCAGCCAAATGCCATCATCGCTAGCTTAAAGAGTAAGGCTTATTTGTTTTTGGCCCCAGGTTGCTTATTGTGACATTACTGCCATCCCCCACCCATGCTTCTGAGTGAAAGAAGCTATGGGTGAAAGAATACTTTTGGTACTTATTAGATAGATATGCTCTGAGCATACCCACCAGGCTCCTCTGGGGACTTGGGTAGAAGTTAGAGGCTGCTGTACCTGGTATGTGGACTGTGATACTGCTTGGGTAGGAATTGGGCACCTTGCTCCTTAAAGTTCAGGCAACTTTTGTGCTTTACAGGGAAGCCTAAGTTTTAGGTGCTTTAGGGTCTTTGAAGTCTAATGTGGCACCTAATGAATTTTCTGGATTACTGTTTTGGGGCTTAGGTGCCTAGAATGCCTTTCTGGATCTTGCCTTTATTCTGGAACAAGCATGTCCATGTATGGAGTTACTCTGCAGTTGTTACTCTGCTTTACATTCACAACCAACTTTGTTTTGGAATCACTTGGGCGAAGACAAGGTGTCAGACTTCCTTATATCTGATACTTGAGTAATAAAGTACAGAAAGAAATGGCACTTGTCAAGGGTTTTGTGGAACTGGAATACCTTTTTATGGCTCTCTAACGTATACATTATGCGGCAACTTTTCTTTTGATGGCATGTTTTTTAGGTGAAACGTAGAGCATTATTTCACATGAAAAACAGAATTTAAGAGTGAAGGTCAGGTACTTCCTATGATCCTTTTGTGCCATTAAACATATTATTGGGTTCCACTTAGGGACCACCCACTTTTGAAACTCATCTTACAGGAAAGATTGCTATTAAATGTGACCTGCAAAGGGGGAGCTCTCCTTTTTGTTTCTTTATGATATGTAAAAAGATGTGAGCTCTAAAATAAACATCTCTGGGTTTTTGTTTTGTTCTGTTCTGTTTTGTTTGTTTTTAATTAGAAAATCCAGCCTCATCTCAAATAGAGATCTGGAAGGCTATTGCAATCTCAAAGAACTAAGATGATTACAGGTGAGCAACAGAAATGGGAAGAGGTTTCTAATTGTATTTATTTAAGACCTTGTTTATATCTGTATTTCATTTAAATAATTAGGACTAGGTAAAGGAAACCTATCCTAACAATTCAACACTTCAATCAATTAAGATGTTAAAAGCTCGTTATCACTAAGACCTCCAGCAAAACCATAAGAGATCAAAATTTATGTTTTTAATGTTTAAACATTTCAAATTTAAACAGCAGGAAACATGAAGAGACACAATTCAAATATCCTCTATGGAACCTTTATAAAAATGCTACTTTAAGTGAGAGGTTATAGAAGGGAGGTCTTATAGTGCTAACGGGTGTCTGGGTAAAATATATTTGATACCATGGCAAATGAATTGTAAGAAATCTATGACAGCTGGATTGAAATAAATTATGGATTAGATATTATGTCACTCTTATTTTTAACGTAGGGAAGAAATTCTGATGTGATTGTCCATCTGTGCAGGAGTGGCTTGCAAAATGTGTATGCAGCTGAAGCCCTCAACATGGCAGAGGTGGATTCTTGTCTAGCTAAATCCCATTAAGAAAATGGCCTGAAGACTAGGACTGTTGCATTTCCCTGCTGATCTAAGAGGAAGGTAAGTACAAATCCGCTTGATCAGCACCTTTCTTATTAAGTAATAGTGATTTTAGGAACAGACAGATGTCATGTTTATACCAAGAGAATTGCTGTTCTCAGGTCGAAATTGCCAGCCTACAGTCAATTCATTTAGTTTTTCCATGAGGAAACATGCCCCCTTCAGGAAAATGATCTTCCAGGTTGACACCTGGAAAATCACCCCTATGAGAGTGCTATCTCCCACTCTAATTCTCTTTATTAGAATGAACACCTGTATGCTTGACTCCTCCCTGGTCAGGAGTTGAGCAGCAGCTTCCCCTGTGTCTTCCTCAGTCTGGGGAACTCTGGTCTGGGGAAGGCTGAGGGGCATTTCAACTGCTTCCAATCACAGGAGTTAAGCTGCTGCTGCATACTACCCACCCCCACCCCCTCCAGCTTTCCAGAGACTGCAGGGATCCCAGGGAGCAGGGAGCATTGCCTCTGCTCCCCCTGCCTCCCATAGCCCAGGAAAGGAGCGGAGGAGATTCCGCACACTGATCCCCACCCATTCCCAAGACCAGGAAAACCACAGTCTAGGTAACAGGCAGGGAGCATTGCCTCACTGCTCCATCTCTCCCCAAACATACCCTTTGTCAACAGTCTTTTATGCTTTCTCCTGATGTTGCCTTTTTAAATACCACAGGTCATTAGAATCCAGGAAGTTCCTTACAGAGAAACTGACATAACATGCAAAAGAAGAAATTTTGGATGGATTTTCAAACTTCTTTGTTTGCCCTACTAAGAAATGTCTTTTATTAAGCTAGTAGCATTGCTGTCAGAAGAGAGAAATCAGATGATTTTGAACCTCCTTAGTGGCACACAAATCTGAGTATATTGTTCTTATCCATAGAGGTGGGTCAGGAATAATTTTTGTAGAAAGCGAGATACAATAATTTTATATCTAACATTGAAGGAATAGTCCAAGAAAGGGTGTTAGTTGTGTGGAGACATCATTGAGCTGGTTGCAGTATGGATCACTACTGGCTGATATAGCTGTAAGAGAAGGTGTCGTGAATCAGAGCAGCAGCCGGCAGCCACCTGACTCACACCGGAGTGTTTAGATTTAGAGTTCGGCAGGCGGGTAGTGATGGATGGAGTGGAATTAACCAGGCACAGACGCGTGTAGGTTACAGGAGTTTGTTTACTTACGTCGCCTAGATAGTGATGGACGACGCAGGTGAGCCTTCGTTCCGTTACAGCTTTAGTTACAGAGTCAAATATGCGCATATAACTTCGGTTACAGAGTCGAGGACACGCACGCAGTTCAGTTACGGCCCCCAGCATTTTATTTCAGCTGACCAATTATCTGTAGTACACCACCAGCGTTTTGTTTCAAGGAATTTCTTGGCAGGGAAGTCTTTTAACCCTTAATAGTCAAATGAAGATGATTTGAATGTTATCTCTTGCTCAGTGGCATGGGCACAAGTTAATTGGGTTGTGACAGAAGGCACTTATAGCTATATAACAGTTGTTTTGCCATCTTCTGGGAAATAGCTTCCAGCCCAAAGGATCCTCAAATACTATTCCCTGGTCATTGGACTGAGAAACTAAATGGATCAAACCAGTAGTCAAAAGTGTGAGACTCCATTCTTTTGGAGCAAGGGAGGCTCTTACCTTGAGAATCACTTTGAAAGGCTCCAGGCTTGTCTTAAGGCTGTCTACAGCAGGTAGGGGGATTGATTAAGATATATAGCATAAACAAATGCAGTTCTTTATGAATTAACTGGTAACTTTTTGTGAATTGGATAATCCACTTCAAAAGTGATGGAATTAATTTAAAGATGCGTTAGCTCAGAAAAACAGTTTGTGTGCAACCACCTGCAATTTGGATTCAGTTTTCTGCTGCTGGCAGGTTTCCCACTGTTAACCTGCACTGCAGTGCTTCATACCTGGGTCAGCCAGTTTGTTTACCTGAGTGCCCCCTCTACCCCTTTAGGATCAAGTTAACTGACTATTTCCTTTCCGTTTACATGCTGACATATAGCCAGCTGCATGAAATTTGTGATTCCGTACTCACATGCCCATCTCAAACATGGCAGCCATGCCTGTGCATCTGGGTAGGCCAGTGCACAGATCATTAAGTGAGTTTCTTTTGTTTGTTTCCAGGGTCTCTCTAAGTGTCATTAATATTCTGAAAATATTTGCACCTTTGCCACCCACCCATTAGTAAGCTCCATTACTTTCACAGATGTTACGCCATCAGGGTATGGTTGAACATCATTTTTGAATCAGTGTTCAGTAAAAGGCTTCATGAGGAAGTAAAGGGTCAGGTGGGCCTTCCAGAATGACTTTAGGAACACTTCCATTAGCTCTGTTCATGTCCACGAAGGTCTGAGGCATAATTGTTCTCTTTCTCATTGATACTCAGACCACAGCCTTTTCCAGTCCACTTCAACCAGGTCCTGGAATACCAGGGAAAAAATCCTCCTTTTCTTGCTGAACTCTGAATTGCATATGGCAGGGACAAAGAATAGGCACAATAGTCCCATCAATAGCACCAACACAATCTGGGAGTCCTAGTTGTGAAAACTCATCAATGAATTATGCAGTACCAATCTTCATGTCCCAGGGCATCAGCACCCACTTTATGGCAGCATAAACCTCCATGACAATAACCGTGACAAACAATCTAGTAGCACCTATCCTGTGAGCAGTCAGGAGCGTCAAACTTCCAGATGGCAACAGCTTCCCTTTATTGACAGGAACTATCACATTGGTCTACTGCCACTGAAGCTCAAAGGCTGAGTTCTGCACAGATCTTGAGGGAATGGTCTCTAGTAATTCTGCCACAACTACTGGTCATCCTAGATTTACTTTACTATCTTTTCCTACTAGTCACTGATAGTTTTCCAAGTCCCCACACAGTGCCCTGAGTGAAGTTGCATGCTATTACTGCACATGAATAAACTCCAGAGCTTATTGCTTCAGAGTTTATTGCTCCCAAGCATGCCATTTGAACATGCACCCTGGAGCAATTAACTCCAGAGCAATAAACTCCAGAGTGTATTTATGTACAGCATGTGGAACCAAGTTGGAGCAGCCTCAGCTGGCAGGGGGCCCTGAGGCTCAACCTGCCAGCCTAGAGCTGCCCCCCCACCCCCAGTGTGTTGTGGAAGGGCTGCCTGGGGCATGAGGGAACTTCAGTGCAGGACTAGCCAGCAGACAGCCCCTGTACTGAAGCACCCTCGTGCCCCAGCCAGCCCCTCCAGCATCCACACATGCACTGCTGTGGAGTTTTTTACTCCAAAGCAGGATAGTACTTGTATTTACAAATGCTATCCTGCTGCAGAGTAATTTAATTTACTCCATCTTAATAAGGGTTTATGGGTAGATGCTGAGACATTTAGTGCACAGCTAATTAGTCAACTGTGCAGTAAACATCTTGTGTAGATGCGCCCCAAAAAGTAGTCAGGCAGAAGTAGTCACTTCATTTCATCCTCATTTTCCTTTACTCAGATCAACTTGACAGCACAGCAACTGACTCCCTCTAACAGAAAGTTTGTGGTTCTCTGTTCTTTAAGGCAGAAATAGCCCAGCCAGGGAGCTCTGCAGTCTAGGCAGGAGGCAGCAGCTGTTGCTTGCCAGGGCAACTGGGTAAATGAGGCAATTAGCAGACACTGCAAGCAGCCTGCTAACTGGAAGTGGGCAGAGCCCCGCGAGGATGTAAGCCTGGGGCTTGGGCTGGCAAGCCAGCCTAGCCTTGTCAGCCACAGGGTTAGGAGCTGCTCAGGGACAATGGACTGCTTGCTTTGCTGCCTGCAGGAACACTCAGGCTCAGGGAACTCACAAGGAGCCCAGGCTGGGAGGTACACCAGTGCAAGGGGTGAAGGAAGGGTTGCCCTCTTACTGTTGTTTGTGTTTCTGTTATACCCCAGGGGCTTATGGTTTATGTTACTGTTTATACCAGCAGTTTGGGTTGGGACTGTAAGGGGTGGTTTACAGAGGCCCCATTAGTGCCCAGGGGGCACGCGATTGCCTTGAGCCCTGCCAGGGCCAGGCTTAAGGCTTGAAGTGACTATTGAGCCTGGAGCACCAGTGCTACATTAAGGCCACAGGGCCAAACAGGGGCCTAGCACTCGAGAGGGGCTCAGCAAGCTGGGAGCCAGGGACACACCGAGATGGGGGCCAGAGGCCTGGTGACCAGAAGGGATAAATGTGAGCTAGTGCCTCAAAGCTAGATCTGATACAGTGGGCCCAGGCTAGCAGACCTAGCTAGTGTAAAGGGTAAAAGGTCAAAGCCCCACAGAGTGACTATAGTAACACCCACGAGACTTGGGGCATGGTGTAGGAGAGGATTTGGAGCCACGCAATTAGCTCCTAAAGCTTGAGGTGCTCTGCAGCAGCATAGCTATTGAGTGAGACCCAGAGAGGGGCCTGAGAACCAGTGAGGCCCAGTAGGGTGTTGGGGAATCCTAGCAGGGGTTCAGGCGAACTGGAGCCATGCAAGGGCCCATGAGCAACCTCCCTATTTATTATCATTATACCATCAAGGCATAGCAGAAAAGATGGGAAGGTGCCCTAGGGGTTGAGTGGGGCATGTTTACTCCTGGACTCCCAACATGTTACACTCTCCAAAAAAGTCATCTAGCTACACAGCTTCAAGTACAAGTTCAGTGGCCTTTGTGCATTTTAATGATTGCATGACTAGAAGTGGTGTATAGTAGTATTCTATGGAAACTGATATCAAGTTAGATATAATGATGACTTGCAAAAGGTATATGAACCATGGAACACCAGGAGACGAATCATGGAAATAGTTATCTTGACTTCCAAATTCAAGACTTCCAATGAATTCTGCTACCTATCACACAATACACTCTAAAAAACTTCTACAATGTTAAATCCCTAACAGTGAGAAAGTATTCTGCAACATTCCTACCCCAAATACTATGTGCTTATTTCAGGAGTATACTCAGTGTCATGTGGACACAATGTTTCAAAGAGTAATCAATTAAAACTAGCAGTTTAGATACAGTTAGTTTGAACTGGCTATTATGGAAAAGGTTACACACAAAAATAGTCCGCAATAACTTCCCATGTAGAAAAGTCTTTAGCTAAGAACAGTGCTGAATGTTTTTGGGCAGACTTTAATAATACTGAAACATTGCTTCAGAGGAGAAACAAGACGAGCTATTCAGGGAGTTTGCACTGGTTTGCTCCCTTCTTTGCCAAAGGATGGATGAGTATTTCACAACTATGTCATTATACATGCCTGGGATCACAAAGATGTCTGCATCACCCAAGCTCTGCTAGGAGTTGATGATTGCTGGACTGGTCACCAACTGATCCACTTGGTAATGTCACTCAAACTGGCTCCCAAACAACAGCTGCAGCATAAGCAATGCCGATGGAAGATCAACACTGAAGGACTTATGGACCCAAGTAAATGAGACCTCTTCTACCAGTGCCTTGATGAAAAACTGGTGAATTCCAATCAACAACCATAGGAGAATGTCAGCAGCATGTGGGGTGCCCTCAAGGCCACCATCATCAGTGCTTGTGAAGAAATGCTTGGATTCTCTACCGGGAAACATCAAGACTGGTTTGATGATAATTACCAAGAGATCCAAGAATTGATTTATTAGAAGCACAAGGCCTTTTGTGCTTGGAAAAACCACACAACTCCAAGCAAAAGAAATTGAATCTTTAACAAGCTAAGGCAGAGGTCCAAAAGCGGATGTGCAATATGAAGAACAAATGGTGGGAAGATGAGGCTAAGGAGACTCAACATCTCTCTGACATCCATGATATGTGCAGTTTCTTTGGTGCCATCAAAGCCATCTATGGTCCAAACACTCAGACACCAACCCTCTTGAGACCTAAAGATGGAGGAGTCCTGATTAAAGGAAAGGGGATCCATCAATACCCATTGGAAGGAGCATTTTGAAGACCTTGTCAATCAAGACTCTGCTGTTGAGGAAATTGTTCTCAACTCCATCCTGCAACACTCAGTCAGAGATGATCTCAGAATCCTTCTAACCCTTGATGAGGTAAAGAAAGCCATCGAGCAGATAAAGAACAACAAGGCATCTGGAGCGGATGGAATCATCACTGAAATCTTCAAACAGAGGAGAGGAGCTCATATTACAGCTTCATGCCCTCATCTGAAGGATCTGGAATGATGAGGAAATCCCAGGAGACCTCAGGGATACCTTGATTGTGACAATCTTCAAGAAAGGAGACAAGTCCAATTCAGGAAACTACAGAAGAATTGCCTTTCTGTCCACCACAGGAAAGATCATTGCAGGAATCCTCCTAAACTGTCTCCTTCCACTTGCTGAAGAGCTCCTCCCACAATCTCAGTGTGGGTTTAGGGCATCAGGAGGCACAACTGACATGGTCTTCATGGCTAGTCAGCTGCAGGAGAAATGCTGGGAACAACATAAGCCTCTCTATTATGGCCTTTCTTGACCTCACAAAAGCTTTTGACTCTGTCAGCTGAGAAGTGATGTGGAGGATCCTTCTGAAGTATGGATGCCCACTGAAATTTGTAACTATTCTCTGCCTGCTCCATGATGATATGTGAGCGGGGGTTCACACTAATGAATCTATCACAGATCCCTTTGAGGTTAAAACAGAGTTAAGCAAGGCTGTGCCATTGCTCAAACACTGCTTAATATTCCTTGCCCCAATGCTACACTAACCACCAACAAACTTCCAGCCGGATTGGAGCTAAACTACTAAATGGATGGCAAGCTGTTTAACCTCAGCCAACTCTGAGCTAAAACTAAGATCACCCCAACCTCATTGGGCTCCAGTACACTGATGATGCTATGGTGTGTGCTCACTCAAATGCAGACCTTCAGGCAATCATTGATGTCTTTACTGAGGCATGCAAGAAAATGGGACTGACATTTAATATTCAGAAGACTAAGGTCCTCCACCAACAAGCTGCTAATGAACAGTCTCCAGCTCTGGTAATCCAGATTCAAGGTGAGACTCTGGGGAATGTTGAGTATTTCACATATCTCAGAAGCCATTTCTTGCAGAAGGCTGACATCAACAAAGAAATCCAACATCACTTCAAATGTGCAAGTGCAGCATTTGGACACCCAAAGAAATGGATGTTTGAAGATTGCAACATCAGATCCGAAACCAAGCTCATGGTTTATCCAGCAGTTGTGATCCCCACCTTGCTGTACAGAGCTGAGACATGGACAATGTACCAGAGACATCTAATGTTGCTGGAGAGGTACTATCAGTGCTGCCTGAGAAAGATCCTCCGAATCCAGTGGGAAGGTAGATGCACCAATGTTGGCATCTTCCTGCAAGCAAACACCACGAGTATTGAGGCTACGATCATTCAACATCAACTTCTTTGGGTTAGCCTTGTCATCCAGATAGATGTCTGTCTGTAGACTCCTGAAGCAAGTTTTTTCTCCCAACTCAGTCAAAGTGTATGCCCAAGAGGAGGTCAGAGAAAGCACTTCAAGGACATCCTCAGGGCTCACTTAAAAAAATTCAACTCATGGGAGACAATTGCCCAGGACCATCCCAAATGGAGGAAGACTCTGTTGCAGGGATCTCAGTATCTTAAAACCTCACCACAACAACAACAACAACAACAACAACAACAACAGGAGATGGAAAATTGGGAATGGCAAAAAATTGGGAATGGAATGGGCTCCCAAGGGAGGTGGTGCTCTCCCCTACCCTGGGGGTCTTCAAGAGGAGGTTGGATATGCATCTAGCTGGGGTCATCTAGACACAGCACTCTTTCCTGCCTATGCAGGGGGTCGGACTCGATGATCTATTGAGGTCCCTTCCGACCCTAACATCTATGAATCTATGAAAAACAGCGTGTTGTGGACCAAATCAAGAATCCAGCACCATCCACCCCACATGGACGCACCTGTCCAAGTAACAATAGCATCTTTGGTCCCAGATAGGCCTCATCAGTCATCTTCAGACGCACAGATAACACAATCAGGGAAGAAAATTTTAATCTTCAACTGTGAGGGATTGCCGAAGAAGAAAATTTCACAACTGGAACCTCCTCTCTTCTCTCTTCCTTCAATATGGGGGGGGGGGATTTGTTAACAGCAGTTTCTGATATGGCAGAAGAAGACATCAGAATTTGAACCTCCCAAGCTATTCTTTTATTAAACAAGAAAATTTGAGCCTGCCTATAGCCTGATGTTAAGAGCACTCATCCAGAAGAGGGGAGTCTTGGTTTCTGGTCCAAACATCCAAGCCTATCCCTGTATTTTACATAAAAAGGTCATTGGATAAAAAGTGCAGACTGTCCTGGGAGCAGAATCCAGGATTCATGCATCCCAGATGGAAGCCCAGATCACTTGTTTCCCAAGTCACACTCCCTCTTGAATGCTTTCTCTCTAGTACTTTAAAAAAAAAATTCTGGACTGTAGCATAACTTCAGAAGGAGTGAACTGTGCCTACTCTCTGTGGCGGGCCAGTAGGGGGTGCTGAGTCACCCACCTCACTGTGCCCGACCACCTTCCAGGCTCCGAGTACCTCCCTAGGGGCGCCTCACGTCTGGCTGAGCCCCTTCCTGGAGCACACCTGTTAACCCTGGGGGTAATGCCACCACCACCCAGGGTCTGGACTGATCCTGGCTCTTTGCCCCCTGGGAAACACAGGCCTAGTAGCCCTTGCAGGTACTTGACCCTCTTCAAGAACTTGGGGTGCTTCCCTTAGTCTGAAGCACAAATAGTGGTCTCCCTTAGTCAGCCGAACCAAGGAGGCCCCACAGCATAATCTACACCCTCTCCCAATAAGTCTCCCATGCTAGGTACAAAGGAGAATTTTATTGGTTACAAGGAGTAGGTTTGGGGTAGGGTACAGGGTAGAGCAATAGCAGAAAAATCCCATAGAGCAAATAGGGTGGCTGGGTAGCCTTTGATCACACATCTGAGTTCCTGCAAGCTATATATCTAGTTAGATCTCAGGTAGCTTACTCACGAGTATCATCCAGAGGCAGGTGGAGATTCCCTCTGGAAGCAGGCAGTTCATTGATCATGAGTTTCAAGAGAGAGAGCAAGTTTCAGATGATCCAACTTCTGAGTTTTCATCATGGCTACTGCCCCTCCTCCTGGGCAGTTCTTAGCTTATATAGACTTTATGACCTCATTTACCTGGTCCAATGGAGGCCAGCAGCTGTTGGCTGCCAGCCAACCGATTTGAAATACATCACTAGTTGCCAGGTAGACTGGCAGGGGCTCTAGCCCCCTCCCAGTCAGGTTGCCATTGTTTAGAACAATAGGGAGTTTAAGCCTCTAACCAGGTATGTGATACCAATCACATAGGCAGAGGGAGGAGGTTTCCCCCCTTGCTCAGGAATGTATCCAGCTCAGGTTATAACTCAGGGTTACATGAAGATATGGGGCAGAAGGAGTCTGCCCTTTGCAGTGACCATGTTAACCAAATTGTCATGTAGCAGAGTTTTTGAGGAGAAACAGAGGCGGCATTCTGCCACACCCTCCAACTAACATATAGCTTGATGATCAGGGCATTCTCCTGGGAAGTGGGAAATGTGGGCAACTGCTTTAAATAGCTTATTATATATAATAGGATGGGCATAAACAGTTCTTGCTTGTATTTTAAAAGAAAAGAGCGAGCCGTGCTTTGTTTCCTGAAAGGAAAATAGTAGGTGTCTACCTCTGGGAAAAAGCCCCCAGCTATGCATTCCAAGTTTCATAGATTTCATAGACACTAGGGCTGGAAGGGACCCCGAAAGATCATCAAGTCCAGCCCCCTGCCCCAGGGGCAGGAAGTCGGTTAGGGAAAAGGATCCCAGCAAGATAAGCATCCAAACGTTTCTTAAAAGAGTCCAGAGGAGGTGCCTGCACCACCTCTGGAGGGAGTCTATTCCAGGTCTTGAGGGCTCAGACAGTAAAGACATTTTTTTTCACAAGGTGGCGTATATAGAAGAGAAGGCTGAGGGGGGATCTTGTGGCCTGCTATAAACTAGTCAGGGGGGATCAACAGGCACTGGGGGAGTCCCTGTTCCCCTGAGCGCCGCCAGGAGTGACCAGGAATAACGGTCACAAGCTGGTGGAGGGAAGGTTCAAGTTGGACATCAGGAGGCGCTACTTCACGGTCAGGGCGGCCAGGGTCTGGAACCAGCTTCCAAGTGAGGTGGTGCAGGCTCCCACCCTGGGGGTTTTTAAGAGGAGGTTAGATGACCATCTTGCTGGGGTCGTTTGACCCCAGTACTCTTTCCTGCCATGGCAGGGGGTCGTACTAGATGATCTGCCTAGGTCCCTTCCGACCCTAGAAACTATGAAACTATATTACACTGGTTGGTATTGAATGTCATCAGGTTTGTATCTGCCTACTTTTTGACCCTATCCAAGTCAGCCTGGATCACCAGCCTATCCTCGGGTATATCCCAAAGTTTGGTGTCATCAGAGAATTTGGCCAGTACGCTTCTGACACCACTGTCCACATCGTTGGTAAAGACGTTACAGAGAACAGGTCCAAGAATGGAGTTTTGGGGGACACCACTGGTCACAGAGTGCCATAATGATTCACTTCTTTCAACTACTCTCTGGGTCTGACCTCAGAGCCAATTCCCCAGCCATTGGACTGTGATGTAGCCAAGGCCACAGTTAGCCAATTTTTCCATGAAGAGATCATGGGACACCAGATCAAAGGCTTTTTTTAAAGTCCAGATATATGATGCCAATCATAGTTTCATAGTTGGTAGGGTCAGAAGGGACCTGAGGAGATCATCTAGTCCGACCCCCTGCCATGGCAGGAAAGAGTACTGGGGTCAAACGACCCCGGCCAGATGTTTGCCCAGCCTCCTTTTAAAGACCCCCAGGGTAGGAGCCAGCACCACTTCTTTTGGAAGTTGGTTCCAGGTCCTAGTCGCCCTGACAACTTGTAGGGCCTGCCCTGCTGACCCCTGATCATGCGGGTGGCCCTCCTTTGGACCCTCTCCATGCTGTCCACATCTCTCCTGAAGTGCGGCGCCCAGAACTGGATGCAGTACTCCAGCTGCGGCCTGACCAGTGTCGCATAGAGTGGGAGGATCACCTCCTTGGACCTGCTTGAGACGCATCTGTGGATGCACGATAAGGTACAGTTGGCCTTCCTGACTGCGTCCCCACACTGTCGGCCCATGTTCATTGTGGCATCAATGATGACTCCAAGATCCTTTTCTGTCTCAACACCAGCGAGAAGGGAATTCCCCAGCCTGTAGGTGTGCCGCTGGTTCTTCCTCCCCAGGTGCATTACCCTGCACTTGTCAGTGTTGAAACCCATCCTGTTCTTTTCGGCCCATGCCTGTAACCTGTCTAGATCTGCTTGCAGCCTGTTCCTTCCTACTATCGTACCCACTTCCCCCCACATCTTAGTGTCATCTGCAAACTTGAACAGGGTGCTTTCTACCCCCTCGCTCAAGTCACTGATGAAGATGTTGAATAGTACGGGCCCGAGGACCGCGCCCTGGGGAACCCCACTGCCCACATTCCTCCAGGTCGAATAAGACCCGTCCACCACCACCCTCTGGGTGAGGCCCTCCAGCCAGTTAGTGACCCATCTGACCGTGTAGGCATCAACACCACTGTCTCCTAGTTTCTTACTGAGAATGGGGTGAGAGACTGTGTCGAAGGCCTTCCTGAAGTCCAGAAAGACTATATCCACTGCGACACCTGCATCCAAGGACTTTGTGACCTGGTTGTAGAAGGCCACCAAGTTGGTTTGACAAGACCTGCCCCTAATGAACCCATGCTGGTTGCCCCTGAGCATAACCTCCCTTGCTGGCCCTTCCTGGACATGTGCCAGGATAATTCTTTCGAAAAGCTTCTCCAGAACAGGTAAGACTCGCGGGCCTATAGTTTCCTTGGTCCTCCTTCCTCCCTTTTTTGAAGATGGGGACCACATTGGCCCTTTTCCAGTCCTCCGGCACATCGCCCAAGCACTATGAGTTCTCGTAGAGCTGTGCCAGAGGTCCCTCAATGACCCCTGCTAGTTCCTTCAGCACTCTGGGGTGGAGATCATCAGGACCTGAGGATTTAAATACATCTAGTCCCTCCAGAAGTTCCCTGACAAGGTCCTCATTAACCCTAGGCCTGGGTGTGCCACCCACAGGGCCCTCGGGGGGGCCAGTGGGGGAGATATCTGGGTCCTTCCTCAGAAATATGGAGGCAAAGAAATTGTTGAATATGTCAGCTTTACCATCAGGTGAGATGACCAGATTTCCTAGCATGTCCTGCAGAGGCCCCCTACCCACAACAAACCCGTGCTGGCTGTCCTTCAGGATGTTGCCATCAGCCAGCTTGTCAAGAATGGTCTCTTTGATAATTTGATAATTTTTTCCAGAATCTTACTGAGGATTGAGGTCAAGCTGATTGCCCTGTAGTTCCCTGGATCTACTTTCCTCCCTTTCTTAAAGATGGGCACCATGTTGGCCTTTTTCCAATCTTCAGGTACTTCACCTGAGCACGATGAGTTTTTTAATATTTTTGCCAATGGTTGGGCTATGACACCTGCCAGCTCCTTAAGTACTCTGGGATGTAATCTGTCAGGACCCGCTGACTTGAAAGTGTCCAGCCTCTTAAGGTGTTCCTTTATAAGGTCTACACCGATGCTGGGTATAAATTCGACCTCACCCTGGCTGTCCCGCATCAGGCTAGGCAGGGTGGTCCCTTTGGGCTGATGAATAAGCGATGCAAGGTACCCATTAAGCAGGATGGATTTTTCTTGGGTGTCAGTTATTAGTTGTCCCATTTGGTTTAGCAGGGGTCAATGTTATCGTGATTTTCTTCCAACTCCCCACATATCTGAAAAAGGGATTTTTATTGTCCTTGATATGCGTATCCAGATGGAGTTTGGCTGCAGCCTTGGCTTTCCTGGGTCGCTCCCTACTGGTATGGACCAGTGCAGAATACTCCTCCTTGGTGGTGATTCCAGTCTTCCATCCTTTATAAGCCTCTCTTTTTAGGCGTAGGAGGTCCATGAGTTCCCGGCTGAACCAAGGGGGTTGCTGTGCCCTTTTGCTACCCTTCCTCCTAAAGTTGGTAAAGGTCTATCCTGCAGCTCCAACTAAAGGGTAGGAGGGGGTGTGGAGGGAGAGTTTAGGGCTTAGCACTTCCTTATTGGCTAGCTCTAGGCATCTGTGGGATGACCTTAGGCAACTGTGTTCAGCTTGCCTGTTATTTTGGAACCCATTTTGAAGTGTATAACTTTTCCCATGCCTTGCTTAATTTTCTGGATTTCAGTGTGGCAGCCAGGCATCAAACCTTTAGCTCCTTAAGTCCTTTTTGGATCTAGCCCTTAACCTCTCTGGGTACATTTTCACTGCAGAATTCTGCCCTTAACTTACCTCCTATCCATATAGAAAAACCTAATAAAATGGTGCTTAGGATCATGTATCTGGATTCTTCTGGCTAAGGTCCCAGACAGATTTTCATGTGGCCTACTAACCTGCTACTTTACAGTGCAATTGCAGATTAAACCAGTAAAGTGCTGACAGTTCTCTAATGCCTTCCCAGAATTCCTTCTGTGTTGGCCAGGACCAGCAAGTTCTCCCACAATTCACTGACAAAGAATCACAGATCAGCTCATCTTACTGGAGCACAAAGAACCACATGAAGTCCTAGCAACATACACAGGTGAGTGCAGCAGCAGTGAGCACACACTAACTTCTCTGTGTCTTCTGACATCTGGCTGCTCAGACGTGAGTGCCAACCATCTGCATGAACTGTACAGTGAAGATAGACCCTTGGAGTTCCAGTTACTCTAAAAAGGGCACAATAATAGTTCACTATTTTACAAGAATGTTGTGAGGATGTATACACTAAAGATCATGAGGTCCTCGGATGCTATAATAATAGTGCTCATATTACCTTGGGTAGATGCCAGCAGATTTAGCCATGTACATCAGAAGCAGAAGAAGCAGAATTGGTCTTGTCTATACAAGCAATTCCTTACTAATACTATATGTAGACACAGAGTGTCCACAGATAGAGTTAATCAAGAATAACTCCATGTTATGAGTAGAAAAACCCTAACTCTTCCTACTAAGTCCATAAGAGTTTTGCTAACTGATGTCATTGACAGCATAACTAGGTCTTGGTATTGACAGATGAAAATTTAATAAAAGTACTGCATGTTAGAAAATACTGAACATTCTCTTCAAAACTAATTTGGATCATAATGTCACTGTTTGGCATTTTTCATATGAAAGTCTCAATACTTTTCTTTGAGTCCCATGTTTCTTTTTAGGCAGTATTTTTCATCTGAATCATTTAATGTGTCTTCAGAGTACAATAGAGTTGTGATCTTTTTTTTAAACCATCAACTTGCAGGAAACAAGGTCTCTGAATAAAAAGGAGGCTCTTATTACAACTTCCCCTTTACTCACTATTCCCAGTAGCAGAGAAGAAAAAATACAGTAAGTGAAATAGAGGGTTAATCACATACAGCTTTGAAATATAAAGATAGACTACATTTCCCAGAATACTGCTGAGGTCTGTAGTTCTTATCCACTACTTATAAAAAGTCTCAAGGCATTGACATGTTTTGTTTCTAATGAGAATATTCAAAGAGAAAAAGAAACTAGCCAGAAATTTTTAAGCAGCATATGGGAGCTTGCAGGAAAAATGCGCATATGTTCAACTTCCTTGAAAATGGTGTTCAGTCTAGCCTGATATTAATACTGTTTACTAACTGGCCTCCGGCTTACTAAGCAACAACTTTTTTGTATGCTTTGTGTTTAAAATATTTTCATAATTTTGAGTTGTTCCATAGGGGAATACACATGCTATGAAAATACTCTAGAAATAAATTACTGAGGCTTCATTACTTATTTTTTCATGCAAGTAGTCTCCTAAAAAAACATGTCTGGATTCGACTTTTCCAGCAGAAAGTTTATTGCTAATAACTGAAGATAGTTCTAAAGGATAATGTGGACACTCCTTATACATTTCATCTGTAAACACAGACACCTGATCTAAAGGGCTCATAGCCTTTGGTAAATTTGATAACTACTTTAAGTTAAATGGTAATCAATTACCATGAAATAAGAAGTGTAGTGTAGGCACACAGGTTGATTTCAAGAGGTCTATTCCTGGGTGGAGAGCAGTGACAAAACAGTTGAAACACCTTGTTAGACCTCCAAAAGCCTGAATTAAAGCTCTGACCTTATGCCAAAGGCTGCCTCCAGTGAACTCAGCTGTAAAAGTGTACTTGGTCACTTAGGCTGTGGAGTCAAAGGCAGTTGGAAGTGTCACTGATCATACTACTCTTGTCTGTGCAGTTGGTTACTGCAGCAGGGCTGGGGCGGGGGAAGGGAGGGCTGTGGTTTGGGGTTGAGGGGTAAGGGAAGGGCATGGGCATATGATTGCCTCTCACTCCCCCCCCCCCCCCCCCAGACCCCCACCACCCCCCCCCCCCCCCAAGCCATGCACACACAGGTGTCCTCTTTTTTGAAACTGGAAATATGGTAACTCAAGTGTATGAACTCTTGCTCACTGGCACCGTAGCAGCCTAGATCTAAGCACTTGGAGTGTCATTAAAAAGGAAAATTTATTTTAAAAATTATTTTTGAGAGTTACATTAATGGTGTTTTTGTTTGTTTGTTATTTGGCGATTCACACAACTGAGAAAAGGAACTAGATAAATTGGTTTCACTTTCTGTTCCTCATCTATTAGTATAACACTGCAGGTCTTTTGTTTTTCAAATACCATAAATGTGCTTACAGTTTACAAGAATCTGATATAGTGCAAATGCTGAAAATCATGACAACTATTTTATTGACATTATGTTAATTTTTTTTTCAAACTTAAATGCTGGGCATGAATTACCTGATCGTGGTGTTCATTTTTTAAAGAACAGACAGAGAGAAGTATAGACTATAGATCATACATTAAAATATAACAAATGAATATGTGCACTTAGTTGAATGCAAGAGACACTACATGCATATATTTGATGACTGCTCTACTTTTAGCTCTGTGGAAACTGTTTTCATATATGCTCACTTTATGAGATAGTTTACTCTCATTCTGCAGAGCTCCATGGTTCCTTCTAATAACCTGTTTTCTTTTACTCTCCTTTGGCCCTTTGATTTTCATCTTCCTCCTCTTTATTTTCCTTTCCATATTTCAAGCACGGTATCTTTAATTTGCTGACAGTAAAGACCGTGTAATCAGCTGGTGTAAACTGACATAGCTCTGCTGAAATTGGGCCACAGTAATGATTTACACCGTCTGAGGATCTGTGTTGAAATAGCTTTTCTCTGCTGTCCTCTGACTCACTGCCTGTTCCACTATTAATACAATTTATTCACCAGAACATTTGGTGCCTCTGAGTAATTTATATCCAGAAGCTTATTTTTCTGTAGAAAAGGGGAGAAGGAAGAAGGAGCACTCTCAGGAGTTTCTGTTTGCAGTAGCTATAAGAATGCTTTTCTACGGAGATAGTTTACTAGTTATTGGACTAAAATACAGTACTACTACTATTTTGAGCTAAGGTTGACTTGTGACCTGAAAGTTTTTTCATAGCTTTACCAGCAGGTAGGTACCATTAGAGAAATTTTCAAATGCAGGCGGGGGATGGAGAAACCCAAGGGCCCAGTGTTCTTTCTCATTTCTCCATAATCAATGGTTTTAAGATTGTAAGGATGCAGGAGCAGGGATTGACATTTTCCTGTTTGTTTGGTCAGTGTTCCACACAGTAGGACTGTGCTTCAATTGAGACCTGTAGTCTCAGTGATCACTGCAAAATGAGGTTCCCCTTAGGTCCTAGGTACTTATGAAACTCTCTTTGGCCCACACTCCTTTCTGTTCCTCTGTTTAAGGTATTGGTGATTAAAGTGTCTAAATAGATGTCTTTGGGGCCACAAAACTACAGAGTAATGGTGTTATTTTTCCCTTGTTTTAGCCACAGCAGTAGATGTCAAGATACTGAAGGCTCTCTAAAGTTGGCGTTCCATGTCCCTGATCAGTAGTGGAGGCAGCATCCTACTAGTATGAAAATATAATTGGCTATTTGGTATTTCATTGCAGTTTTGGTTCCTACACCTCAAAAAGGATATAGAAGAACTAGAAGAGGTATAAAGAAGGGCAGTAAGGTTGATTTGGAGTACAGAGGGGCTTTTGTGTGAGGAGCAACTAAATAGGCTAGGACTTTTGGGTGCCTGTACATGAGTGTGGAAGCTGTTCTGATGCTTTGTAATTACAGCATGTCGGAGCAGACTCAATTAATAGAGTCTGCTAGAGCATGGCAATTACTGTGCTCTAGCAGCCTTCCGTGCCTCATGTATCAGTGTCCCCATGCTTCAAAATGGTGGTGGGGGCACTTGAACTAAAGCTCATCGCTGCCATTTTGAAGTGTGGGGATGCTGATACATGAGATACTGCTGCACTTTAATTAGAGAGGCTCTCAGAGTCACTCTAATTAAAGCACAACCCCCGCAGTGCCCAGAGCATGTGTAAAAGTGCCCTTTCAGCATAGAAAAGAAACACTTGAGGGGGGGACATGGTAGAGCAGGGAAGGGATGCTAGAAGTTTACAAAATATCGTATAGTGCAAAGAGAGTAAATATGATTTACTATTTACAGTCTCACAGTATTAGAACTAGTGGACATAAAATGAAATTGTGAGGTAGTAGGTTTGAAACTAACAAAAGGAAGTGCTTATTCATACAGCATGTAATTTACTTTTGGATCACATTGCCACAAGACATCGTGGAGGCTGGTACCTGAACTCAGTTCTAAAAGGGACCCAACCAGTTCTTTGAGGAAAGATCCATCAGTAGGTATTGAGTATGGTAGTTAGGGGTGCAGCCTTTGAGTCAGAACTTTCTAAATCTCTGAATTGTTGAAGTTGTAATGGGAAAGGAGCAAGGTGTGGAAAATTCTGACACATTACCTGGGTTATAGATAAACTTGCAGGTTGGCTGCTAATAAAAGAGGCAAAAGATAGGTCTACAGCCTGACCTTTTATTACTTATTTATTTACTTGTTATTTGTGTGCCTTAACAACACAAAAACAGTTATCCCAAAGTCTGTCTGGCTACCCATGACAGCACAACAAATTCTTACCTATATTGGCTGGGAAGATTCAAGCATGGGGAGGTGAGTGGCATGCAGACTGGCAGCAGGTCTTCTTGAATTCTCCAAATTCTGAATTCTCCAAATTTCCCTCCAGTTTATACCCAATATTTCTAGATGGCTTATTCAAATATGCTAATAAATGTTTTCTGATTTGTTTTACTTAAACTTCTCTGTTTTATTGTAACTTTGGGGACTTCACTGAACCAGATCTCTTGTGGACTTGGAAGGTGTCAATTGGGATTTATGTTCTTCTGAAAGTTACCCTTCTGAAAGGAAGGATTCCTTGTCTTCTTCCCTTCACCATTTGTAGAATGCTGTTCAACACTGTCCTATTTCTTCTTTACCTTAGTGACCTTAATGACCAATGTATGGTCTTCACTAACAAGCCATAGAGTCATAGAGAAGTATGGCTGGAAGGGACTTCCAAAGGTCTAGTCCAATCCCCTGCCTAAGGTAGTATGATCCCTATCCAAACCATCCTATACATAATCTAAATTCTACATAAAACTACCATCAACCCTGACACAACACAGAACTAACACTCTTACCTCCCACAGGTAAAGCAGAAAAATCATGGCAGCCAATGTGCTGCTTCTCTGAAATGTTGTCAATATATGCTCAAGTTGAACAAGCTTTAGTTAAAGCACCCCTGCCACCATTTTGAAATGCAGGATGCTGAATACATGAGACACTGTGGGCTTTTTAATTACAGTGGTTCCCAAGAGCCAATTTAACTAAAATGCAACTCCACCCCCACCCTGGAGCCATGTGTACATCAAATGTCTGTCGATTGCTTCCTTTGCCTTGCTGGCCAAGCTAGTTGTCAGCCCACAAAGATTCATTCTATGATCACCCAGAGACCGGCTTTGGGACCTTCTGCTTTGGCCACACTTCTGCAGCTTGGCCTAAGCCCATTGAAAATGGCCAAGGCTGGCAATACATACCGTGTTTACCTTCTCCTGCAGCATCCACTCTGTCCCACTATATGAGAGAGCATACTAGGCTAAATGGACCTATGGGGTGACCTAGTAAATGGCATTTCTTATGTTTTTAAACTTTAAAAGTATACAAAGGGCCTAATCATGCAAGTATGCACATACATGAGTAACTTTATTTGCATACTTTTTTCCAGGATCCAGCTGAAAGTTTGTATTTAATATAGTTTTTCCAATTATATTCATCAATGAATTAATCTATTGGGTATGCTGCAGCACACTAAGTTTTAATAGAATTATACTGACATTGTAAAAAGTGCCTTCTCATTGTAATACTGTTTCTGCATATTTGCATTGCCGTGCATTGTACAGTATTATGAACTAAAAGGAGCCATTATTATGTCAATAGAAGACATGGAATACATTGTAATGTAGAGGAACATGTTATGACCTCAGTGGTACTTGCTGGAAAATGTATGGATGCTTTAAAAAAAAACAACCAAAAAACCAGACAGATGTAGAAGTCAAGAGCAGTTAAGTGCAGTGGCTTTTAAAAGTTATTTTTCCTATAAACTTGTGTTCTTCAAGAAAATAAAATATGTAGTCATTGCAACTAAAGGACAGTTTAGCAAAATCATGCCCTTCTATTCTTTCAAAAAAGGTGCATTTTACAGTAAAAAAAAGTTTATTCTTCTGTGTCTATAAAATAGTGCATTTTGATGGAACAGTTAGTGCTTAGCAAAGATACTGGGAACAGGTTTGCTTTACTTCTGGATTCAACTGGGAGTTGTTTCCAACTCTGTACTGAGCAAATTTTAAATGAAATGAATACACTGCTTTGGTAATGGTTAGAGCGGTTTCATAATTATTGTTGCACAGATATTTACACTTAAATGATGACCTAAATCCCTTTTGTTTCACACTCTTGATTTAATTTAGTCTCTGAATTTAGGATACTCCTTTTTCAGGAAACAATTTAAATTTACAGTAATATTTTTGCAGCCAAAAATGAGTGAACTTCAGGGAGAAAACATTTGCAATACTGTTTGAAGTTTTCCCTGATATTATTACGTATTTTCAGGCTCCCATAGCTAAAAAGTTATAGGCCTCCATCCTGTAAGGGATCCGTGCAGGTGGATCACTCAAGGAATCACATGGCTTCTGGCAAGGGTTCTCCTCAAGTGGAGCTCATTGCTGTGTTGGCATCACAGTTCCTATAAACTCCAAACTTCAAACAAGTGTATTCGGTTAGAAATTTTCTGGAAGTCTTTTTTTTTTTTTTTTTTGTAGGGCAGAGGGAAGAAAATGGAGTGTTTCAGTTTTTAAGGAATTTTCTGTTTCCAAAAAATAGGTCAATAGAAACTTGAAAGGAAAAAAATATATATATAGTTGCTTTACAAGTTTTTGTTGGTTTTGGTAATGGCCATTTTTATTTCTCCACAGAACTGCAAACTGTTTCTTAAAATAAATTATGTTTAATTTTTTTAGCTTTAAAATAGTACATACTTTTAAAAAAATTCCATTTTGAAGCTAAATGTTTCTGTTTAGAAAAAAAATCTCTGAAAAATTAAAACACAAAAGTGCCAACTCTTACAAAAGCAATAGAATGACAACTTAAATTTATTGAAATTCCTTCAATTATTTGCATTTCTTTAATAGTGCAAGTTTCCACTTGTAACCCTAAATACAGAAATAACTATACCTGATAACTTCAACAGAGAAAACAAAGCCTTTCCCAAACTTCTGCAAGCTGTGTTTCTGTCAGGGGAACAAACCTAATGGTGTCCTCATTCCTCCACAGGTTCCAGGGTATTAAAGGCCTATCTACTTTCTCTATACCCATTCTGCACATGGCCTGCTTGTCCCTACGTGAGGTGAGGAATATGCTGTATTTTGGGAATTGCTGAACTAATATTACTGTCAAGTCTACTGGCTACTTCCATTATCTATCTCTGGCAACCATCCTCCCTAGCTAAGCTTACTAGATAAAACACACGTGATGTTGAGGTTCCAAGAACTTGGGCTAGGTTGCAAGAAAGACCAGGAAGACGAAGGGAGTTATATGAAAGTAGGGGAAGAAACAGGACAGAGTAGGGGATTGGTGGAGTCAAGTAGGAAAACAGGAAGAGCAGAGTTGGTGGGAGGGCAGAGGAGTCCAGCAGGGCTCAGGAACAGAAGGTTGAGCTCTGGTGAATTATTGGTCTTTGAAGAGCCCCCATTACCCCTCTCAACTGGTATTCCCAAATGTAGTTCTTAAATGGTATCCCAACTTCAACAGTCTCCCACCTACTAGTTCCAAGCACCTATCCCTCATCTCCCACTTCACCCACCATATACATATCTGCCTGCTGGTCATGCTTCCTTATTCAGTTCTATCTGTCCCTTTGCTCTCTCTGTCTCTTTCCTGGAGCTTTCTGATGCTGGCTTTCCTTGGCTTTTCCTATGAAAGGAGCATCACCTAAAGACATGATTCTTATTACAATGTGAACAGCTGCACAGGGGTAATGCATTTTCTACACGTGTCCAAACAGTGCAACTTACTGTTTTAATCCATCATTTATTTTCTTAAGCCTGTTTTTTCTGAGCCTGCAGCCCAGTGGTAACACTTCTATTAATAATAATTAATTAACTAACAGAATATCACTTTGTTAAATCACTTTTTGGAGACTTATAATTTAAACAAATAAATAGTGGTATAAACTTACAAAAATAGTGAAAACCTATTTGAATAGAAATACAAAAATGTGTCTCTATTAAATTGATTATTTATTGTACATATGGTGGGATTTACATACAGCACACACTTCTTAATCTCCATCTGTATGTTATAGTCTTCTACTGGAGTTTTGTTTCTATTTAAAAAAGCCAAAAACCCTCATGCCCAGCCATCAGAAATTGTCTTTAAATAAAGTTGTACCAAAAACAGTTTTTATTTTGGATTTACCTCCTTTTCTTTTAGATACCTGCCTCCCAAAGCGGAATCCACAGCAAAGAAGTAGGTTCCTATACAAAGCATAGGAAGAGCTATGTCTCTCAGAGCAAGGTTCACAAAATCCAGAACCCTGATTGGGAGTGGCCCCAAGGAGATGCACAAAACACCACAAGATTGTTCCCATTGATTTTAAAACTAATATTATCTGGAGCAATGCCAAGTCAGGGAGGAAATGATGATTCCAGAGTCATCATTAATTTTCTGGTCCGTTCAGGAGACAACAGCACACTTGGCCTCCACCTCCTTTCTTGAAGCATATTGGTATGTATCAGTTTATACTGGGATTGTTGTTACCAAGATATAACAAATCCAGTTTTTACTTCCAAATCCTCGTAGGAGCTTTGAGTAGAATTCCACAAAAAGCTATCATACACCATGGTAAAATTCCACTATATCTGCCACTTCTGCTTTGCCCCGTCATTTTGCAGTTCTGTTAATAGTAACCAGGCAGAATAAGTGAACCGCATGTGTAATTTTTTATGGTGTCTCTTTTGATATATGTGAAAGTGTTTGAATTAAATGAAGATTTATCAGAACCTTGGATTTTATGACTTTAAGGTTCAATTGAGTCCAGATTGTAAGTTTCTTCTTTAAGACAATGATTAAAATGTTAAAAAAGGAATTCAAATACTTGTGTTTGGTTTGTGACATAGATGAAATTCCAAGCTATGGCTGACACTTTTTTGCTTAATTTACATTATAATGTCAAAGAAAAGTGTAACATCTGAATGTGTTCCATATACAATGTTCTGTAATACATACACATTTATTGCAGTAGTTAGGTTGGGTTTTGTTTTTTAAAATGATTATTTAATGTCTAGCAATAAATTGTAACAACAAAATAATAAGATTAATTACAAAAATCAAAATTCATGTTACAAATACTTGTTATATATTGCACAGCAAATATGTACTTTTTAAATTCTTTTTTGTGAAAGCAGAGTTGTTGATGCATTTCATTTTAACACATTTTAAAATTGCTTCTGTTCTTAAAAGCACTTTTAAAATTGCAGAATAATACTTTCTGTGTACTTCACTGTAGTACATGACTAAATTTGCTCTCAGTTTGTACATGTGTGGCTTAGGAGGAACTTCAAAGACTTCTGTGAAATTCTGGAGGTACCAGTATGGAAGAGAGCAGAATTTTTGTTGCTAGTTCCTTATATTTTGAGTAAATGAAAATCTTTGTGGGAGTGTGAATGCCTGTTCCATCACAATAATATGGCATGACTTGGAGTCTTCATATCCCTTAATGCTTCCCTGAACAATATTTATAGCAAAGCAGTGAGGTTAAAGCAGAACAACCCCAATACCATTAAGCCTGCTGACTGGAGTGTGGAATCCTTTCCTTTCTTGTGACAAGATATTTAGCAGAATTCACAGGTTTGCTGGAATCCAACAAGGTTACATTACAGGTCTTTCTGCTATAGTCTCAAACGCATAACCTCTGGGTTGCCAACCATGTGCCTTAGTGCTTGCTCCACCCCTGCCACTAGTAACGTGGAGTGAATAGTATTAAGGGAAATAATATATAACCCAAGAGTAACTCCAGCTACTGTGGATTAAGTAAACAAACAGGTTTATCACAAGATATTAGGCATTATGCCAGATTCAGTTAGAATAAGACATGCCAAGTATTATAGCATGAAAAGAAACTGAATGGAAAAGTGTATTTGTCTGAACACTGAAAATCCATTTTGTTATAAACTCAGACCTCCACATCTGTCCCAACACCAAAAGATTCTTTTTAAATATCCTCTTTAATTTTATCTAACACCCTGTTCACAGACATACAGTCCGAAAGTATGTACTCCATTCCTTCATGCACTACCCTTCATTTGTCAGGAAGCCAAATATAGTTCAAATCACATTGACTATGAACTTTATTTAATAAAAATATGTCTAACTTCCTGTTGAAGACTATAATAGGGTACAGAACCTCTCACCTCATTGCTGCTTCAAACTGGGCCTATGTTGATAATAATCATGTTACAAACTTATTAATATGCTGAAGCTTTACAATGCAAGTTATTCTGTATGCCATAGGGTGTGTGGACTGACTGATGCCTTTGTGAGAAGTGCCTTTAAAGACTTCAGGGTTTGCCTTCCCTCGGAAAGCTTTGACATGCTCTATGGAAATGGGAGCCATAATCTGTCAGCCCTTTAAAGAGATTATTCAGCTAAAAGATAGGGTTAAAAGTGAGCCCAGGAGATGGGAACCTCTTAGCCTAAAGGGTGAGCAAAGCTATTCTTGCTCTGATCCTGTCAACATTGTCTCGCCAGCTCAGCAAGGCACTGGAAGGTTGGAGCCCCTGAATTCTAATCTTGGGCAAATTACTTAATCTCTGTATCTCACTTCCATGATCTGTAAAATGGAAGTAGCAATATTTACCTACCTTAAAAGAATGTTGTAAGGATTATTCATTAATGCTGGTATAGTGCTTTGAAAATACAGGGCCAGTTCCTGGACTCTGGCTGAAGTGCACATAGTGCATGTTGAGAGGGGGATGTAAATGTAGCACACAACTCAGAATTGCAGTATTCGGGTAAAAGTCCCCAGTGACTGCTCAAGTTTATGCTAACTGCTAACTCCAAGAAGCTACAGCCAGGTATACAGTTTATTCCTTCTCTCCTCTACCCACAATCCTGAGGACAGTTGCCTGGGAGCCTCTGGAGTGGCTTCACCACAGAAACATTCATTTACCCTGAGGTGGTTTTTGATGGTTGAGGAGTGGGGAACAGAAGTGCTCCTAAAAAGAGAAAATGGAAACACTGGCCGTGTCTATACGAGATGCTGACTGTGCAGTAGTTCATGACTTGCACAGTCAGTGTCATGAAACAGCCGTTCCTTGGCACGACTGCACAGTAACTCCAGCTACTGCGCAGTCATTTAGTGATTGTTTATACAAATGCTAAATGACTGCGCGGTCAGTGTCTGATGTAAACACAGTCACTATAACTTGCAACTGCTATCCTAAAAGATATGGACCATAATAGTGTAGTTTAATTAAATGCCAGGTATTATTGTTTCTCAAAAGAAGCCATGGACAGGGAGCAGACACTAGCCTGATTGCTATATAGCATGTCCACAGACTGAGAGGGCAGACAGGCTCTTTCTTTCTTGTAACTATAAACCTCAACTAAAATTTGTCAAGACCAAGGTTCCTGGATGCATTTTAAGATTATGTTCATTGATGAGTGTACCACTCAAATTTCTGCTTTTGCCCTGTAAACTAGATGAGGTGTATTAATAAGAGAATGTAAAGAAGGGAAAATGTAGTACATTTTGGTCTAGTGTTTAAGTGAGAAGACCCAGAAGTTCTTCCATGTTCAGCTACTGATTTGCTGTATAACCATGGATAGTTACTTAGCAGCCTTCATTTGGGTACCTAAACCCATTGCTAGGCTTCTTAGTCACCTGTTTTTTAGATCAGGTGATGCACACCTGCTAATGCAGATCAACTGAAGGAGATTTTGGACTGTTCCATCAATGTTCTGTCTAATGGATCTATGAGTGATGGCTTTAGTATGGAATTCAAACTGTAAAAGCTCTCAGGTGCCACAGGGCACCTATACATAAGCAAGCAAGGCTGCTTTGACGTACTGTAATTACAGAGTGTCAGAGCAAACTCAATTGTTGAGTCTGCTGGAGCGTGGTAATTGCCACACTCCTGCAAGACTCCAGTGTCTTGTGTGGCAGTGTCTCTGTGCTGAAAAATGGCAGTGGGAAACTGTTTTTCAGGATGGAGATGCTGATACACGAGATGCTCTGGGCACTTTAATTAGAGCAGGTCTTGGAGTCCCCTCCTCCCCACCCCACCTCCAGCTCCTGGAGCACATGTATAAATGCCCATAGCGATAGGTCAATGCAAGTCCTGGGATAGGTAGGTAGGGTGTTTGACTCCACAGACAGCAGGATTGTGTTTGTAGCTTCTGATGCTAATTTGACAAATATGACATCAATTTCCTGATGCATGAATTGTGGGGGGTCTTTCTTTTCTGGCTGCTGTTTGGTGGGAACACTAATTGAGAGTATTTATTATCCTTTTATTCCAGAATAAGAATATGTAATGCTCTGATAACACCCAATGCCACTGTGAATTTACAGCACTATGAGGGAACTTATATATAAATTAGTATAATAAATGCTTTGTTTTTGAGCCACAAAATCAGCCTTAATTAGCCAGATAATTGAAACATCTCATCATTTTTCCATTTGACAAAAGTGAGTTATAGAGTTTAAGCCTTTAACCTTGTAATGGGAAAGAAATATTAATAAACTCTAATACATCTCAATGTCCAGTAGAAAAGGTTTAATAATTTTTCTTTATGGTTCATTTGTTTATTCAAATGACTTGGAAGATAAACCAGCAGCAAGTATAACTAATACTATACAGAGAGTTAATAATAAAGCACAGTTTATTTAGTGTTACAGCCAAAGTTTAAATAGATAATATGCCAAAGCGTATCCTGTAAAATTCTGATCTGGGTTACACTGGTGAGAACCTAGAGAAATTTCATTGGAGTCTATGCCTGTTGTGACCTCTCTGAAGGCAAAAGAGTAATACAGAGAGAGTGTCTGAATCTGGCAAAAATTATCCATTTGCTCTGCTGGAAGTGTATGGACCTGAGCTTTTTGTGCCCTGCATCATCTTTAAGTTTTTTCTGCTGTCCTTTGCAGAGTGAGTATTAAGTGCGGGTACTCTGGGTTGGTAGCATTTTACTTTCGTTTAGCATTGGTGTCAATGGCTAGAGAAGAGGCCATTTAACTGAGAATGAAAGACTGAATTTAGCCAAAGAACATCAGAGGCCTACTGGCAGTATTCAGTGTGAATGTTTGGAAGACTGAAACAAATTAAAGACTCATAATTTAAAAAGAAAAAATTCTAAAGGGTCTTTTGTTTATATTTCACCTGGCCATAAACAACAGAGCACTGATCTTTGATTTAAAGTATCATAATAGTTTTATATTATATGTTTGATGTTTGAAGTCTGTCTGATTTGTAAATTGCATGTAAAAATGTGTTATGTTGTATTTATTAGCTGTAAAAATGATATAAACAGCATCTATGTATATGCCCTTGGTGTTCACAACACTTTAACTATATATTCTAAGTGCAATTTAAGATAAATCCCAGCCAATTTGACAGTGTATTCCTTGGTCAGTTCCACATCTGTTTTATTAAAACACTGAAGAAGCCATATGAATAAACATGTTCTTAGTAGAGTTACCTACAATATTTTGACTGTGCAGCCCAAATTTCCCCTATCTGGTGGGATATCTTTAATTTTAAATCCCACACAAGTTGGGTGTAACTTCAGTTTTATTTGTGTAAATTATTAACATCCAAAACAAAGAATCATGAAACTGAGCATCAAAATTTACACAATAGTTCTGAAGTCTATTACATTTTGAGTTCCTGAATAAATATATTTTAGTATCCCTCATCTTGGAATTCTGTTACATGTTGTACTCCGCATTTGGATCTTGCTAGGCAGAGGTACAACAACCTACCAACATGGAACATAACAGTCTCCTGGGTCTGTCCCTGTGGTCTATGCTATGAAACAAGTGTACTGTAAAAATTTGGGGTGCACCTATACAGATTTTTTTGGACTGATAGTAATGGCCAATTTTTTAAGGAGCTCTATCAGCTGATACCGATCCGATTCCAATATGCAGCCAGGCAACTTGGAGACCAGCATCGGGCTGGTAAGTCTGGTGTGGGGGATGAGGCATGGGGGAACAGATTGAGGCCCCCATGGTGAGGGAGGGAGTGGGGCTTGGGCAGGTGCTGCTCAGCTGGGGCAAGGTGGAGCAGGGTGCGGGACAGAGCTGCAAGTGGCTCATCTGGGGGGCACAGCTCCCGC
The DNA here is from genome assembly GCF_000455745.1 of Alligator sinensis. Taxonomy (NCBI): domain Eukaryota; kingdom Metazoa; phylum Chordata; order Crocodylia; family Alligatoridae; genus Alligator; species Alligator sinensis. The sequence continues at coordinate 112,296 of NW_005843286.1, forward strand.
CCTGTACACACCCTGGGAGGACATGGGGAGCGTGTGCCCTCAGATCTGCATGGGGTGAGGGTGGGCTGCCACTGCAGGCTGGGGTGGTGTGAGGCTCCTCCCAGCGAGGGATGGGTTGGGCTGTGTTTGGGGCAGGCGGGCGGTGGCACTGGGAGTGGGGCTATGGGGGGGCTGCAGCCACCCCAAAATTCACTGTAGCCACCCCATAACCCCATGCCTAGCACCACTGCTGCCCACCCCGAGCATAGCCCAGCCCAGCCCAGCCCCCGCCAGGAAGAGCCCGGTGCAGCCCCCATCCCCAGCCTGCCCTCACCCCGCACAGATCCAGGGGCACACACCTGCCATGCCCTCCTGGGGTGTGTGCAGGGCAGGAGCCACCCTCTGTGCCCCCCAAATGAGTGCCTGCTTCAGCCCCACTCCCTCCCTCACTGCAGAGACCTTGATCTGCCCCCCTCCCCCATGCCCCTTCCCTCCCCCCATTTTCCCCCACACCAGATTTACCAGCCAGATGCTGGTCTCCAAGCCACCAGGCTGCACTCCTGGCCCTGTGTATGCTGCTGCTGTGCACATGCAAGGGGCATTTATCGGTCACGTTATCAACCACATCAGGCACAAAAAGCCGATTTCTGATGCTTTCAATTTTTCCTATATTAGTGCCAATCTGATATGGGACTGATGTATCAGTGCACCTCTAGTAAAAATATTGCATGTTGACTTGTCCAGTTTATCAGTGGTCTAAGGGCTAATGGTTGACATCAAAAAATGCCTTCATTCTCAGTTTTCTAACTCCTGATTTCCTGTGTTCAGATATTAGTGATGCATAACAGTGTTCCTCCAAGATGCTTAGAAACACAGCTTTAATCCACTGCCCTACAGAGAATCAAGGCAATCCAGTGAAGCTTCCCCCTGTACCCAGTTGGATAGATGGCCGAAACATTTCAGTATATTTTAAAATGGCTTCTCCTTTCAATTGCTCAATTTTCACTTTTATGATTCCATGATTTCACAAATTCTTATTTCACTGTAGAATCTTCCAGACCAGACAGGATGCAAACCACTAATTAAAAAACAACCAAACACCTACTAAACAACCAAACACCATACCAAGAAACCTCAAACAAATCCATAAGGGCTCCTTTTATCCATTATATAAAAGTAAAGGAGGTCTGTTTTTGTTTTTCTTTGCAGGTGATATTTAAAATGTGTAGGTATAGATACCCAGACAGTCTCTGCCCTCGTGTAAAGTGGAGCCATTTGGGGTCCAGGATAAGAGGCTGAATAAACCGTAAGTGCTTGTTGACCGTACCCTTGTTGACGTTTGGGATATTTAGTAAATTGGTGATAGTATAACCCACTGATCAGAGCATGTGGTGTTTCCTTCTGTGTGGACATTGCACTGAGGACTCAAGAGTTCACTGTTAGGTCCCAGTCACAGAGCTTTGCTCCTAAAGCTGAAGACCTGATGCATCTAGCTGTGGAAAGCCAGTTATCAGCCAAGGAATCTTAGCTTAGACAATGTTCCTACAGCCAGACCTGTTTTCCCACTGTGCCACTGTTTTCCCACTTGTTTTCACTGGGTTTAATTTACTGTAAAAACGGGAGTCTCTAAAAACACATTTAACCTGTGAACTTCAAACAAGTGTAAGGGAGGTAGGCCTCTTAACTCTCTTTTGAAAATCCTAGCCTAAGCTGTTAATAAGCTATATTTTAAATCAGGGCTCTCTTTTAGCTAGTAAAGGAAGGCTAGAGACAGGGAGATGATACTACTTGGGAAAAGATTTTGTCCTTCTGGCACTTGTCCACAGGAGCCATTTTCCCTCTTCAGTTTCTGTCTGAAAATAGCAACAGTGGGTAATTTGAGGAAAAGAGGAAGCAACTGTGGGAATTTTTAAGGGGGTGGAAGGGAATAGTTGGAGTAGACACAGCCAGTATGGGAGGCCTGAGGAAGTTAAAAATGGCAAACAGAGAAATTAACAATTGAGAAAAATTCATGGATTTCCTGGATTTATTTCCCTCCCTCTCCTACCTCCCCCCTATACACAAATGTCATTTTGCTGAGTTTGTACAGAATTTAATCCATTATTATTTTATGAAACTTTTGGCTTTCCTGGATGCAGAAGCTGTTGTCCTTGTACATTTAATATGTCGCTGTCTTGTTTGGTCTGTGGCCAAGCAGACAAACAATAGCATTAAAATTGTGGACGTTCTCCTTCATCTTAATGGATGTGAACTTCAAAGCCTGGTTTTAATCTTATAGACACAAAGGTTATTTGTTGAAACCAGAAACAATTGGCTCAATCAGTACATTTACAGTTGTTAAACACTCAGGGAATACACACAATTCCATCTCCGATGGATTAAATTATTAGTGAATCAGTGGTACTGAAACAACTGATCTATGTTCTCCTGTTCTGTTTACAAAAGACTTAGGAGCACCTAAATGCCAGAGAGAATTGTTACAGTTCCTTTGTTAGCCAAGGAAAGCATGTGAAAATGCAAGAAGTGAATCAACTTTCCTGTTTCTGATAGCATTTTAGACCAAGTTAACCTGTGCAAATCAGGTAGCAGGGGATAGGGGGATCAGCACCCATGTCCCAGTGCAAGCAGACAAATGGGAACAAAGCTGAGTTACTGCACCCACACAGGCATAGCCCTCACCATTGTGCATCACTGGGACTTACAGATGGTTCTTTGTGTTGCAATAAGATGAGATTATTTGCGATTCATTTCCTGGAATTGTAGGAAAACTTGCCTGTCATGGACACAGAAGAAGCATTGGAGGATTATCAGTCCATGGGTGTTTGAATATGTATCCTCAATTACTGCAATGTGGGCAGCTGCCCACTTGAGCAAAAGCTTCTCTGGGTCTTGAGCCTAGAACCCAGGATGGGCGAGCTACTTTACCACTAAACTGTGTTGAAAGGTTTTTGTTATGTGAACAAAAACAGCTGGGTGAGGGGTAACACCCAAATAAGAATCTTGATTTACTCTGAAATGAAGACCTACCAGATGGATTTTAAGGTCATTTTTTATGCTTCAGTGTCCGTCCCTCTTTCTAAGCTCGCTTTCCTCTTTTTTGATGTAAACTGTTTGGGAGAAGTCTCTTTTTATCAAAATGAGATTTTCTTTTCTTTCTGAAACCTGTGTGGAATCCACATGTGCAATTTGAATATAAGAACATTTATTTTTCTTGACTTTATAAAACATAATTATTAGCTGGTTTCTGCATGTGCCTTTGAAGGAAATATTCCTGCTTCTTTCTTTTATTATGATCCAAGTGAGAAGATGAGATTCTTTTCTGGTTGGTGGTAGAGGGCTTATACCAATTAGATCTGAGGTTTTTAAAATATATACATAACTTAAAATCATATCTTCTTGAAAGATTGGTGGGGAATGTAGAAGCGGAGGGCAACTTGGGCAGCAGTGACCGTGAGATGATAAGAGTTTCATAGTTTCATAGTTTTAGGGTCGGAAGGGACCTAATAGATCTTCTAGCCCGACCCCCCGCCAGGGCAGGAGAACAACAAAAAACCCTAAAAACAAAAACGGGACTCAAATGAGTCCAGCCAGGTAGGCATCCAGCCTCTTCTTAAAGACCCCCAGGGTAGGGGCCAGCACCACCTCCCTTGGAAGTTGGTTCCAGCTCCTAGCCGCCCTAACTGTGAAGTAGTTTTTTCGGATGTCCAATCTGTACCTCCTCTCCATCAACTTGTGCCCATTACTCCTTGTTATGCCAGCGGGGGCTAGGGGAAACAGCGTCTCCCCCAAACCCTTCTGGTTCCCCCTAGTGAGTTTATAGACGGTCACCAGGTCCCCCCTCAGCCTTCTCTTGTGGAGGCTGAATAGGTTCAAGTCCCGCAGTCTCTCACTGTAGGGTCTGCCCTGTTGTCCCCGGATCATGCGGGTGGCCCTCCTCTGGACCCTCTCCATGTTGTCCACATCCCTCCTGAAATGGGGCGCACAGAACTGGACACAATACTCCAGCTGCGGCCTGACCAGCGTCGCATAGAGGGGGAGGATCACCTCCCTGGCTCTACTCGAGATGCACCTGTGGATGCACGACAAGGTCCGGTTAGCCCTGCCAACCATGACCTCGCATTGTCGGCCCATGTTCATCTTGGAGTCAATAATGACACCAAGATCCCTTTCCGCCTCCGTGCTCTCAAGTAGGGAGCTCCCCATCGTATAAGTGTGCTGCTGGTTCCTACTACCCAAGTGCAGCACCCTGCACTTGTCCGTATTGAAACACATCCTGTTCCTGTTTGCCCACCCCTGTAACCTATCCAGATCCTTCTGCAATCTCTCTCTCCCTGCTAGCGTGCTCACCTCCCCCCAAATTTTGGTGTCATCAGCGAATTTAAACAGGTTGCTTTCCACCCCAACATCAAGATCGCTGATGAAGAAATTGAACAGCGCAGGCCCCAGGACCGAGCCCTGGGGGACTCCACTACCCACCTCCCCCCAAGTCGAGTATGATCCATCCACCACCACCCTCTGAGTGCGACCCTTCAGCCAATCTGCAATCCATCTGACTGTGTAGGCATCTATGCCACAGTCGCCTAGTTTATTAATTAGGATGGGGTGAGAGACGGTGTCAAAGGCCTTGCTGAAGTCCAGAAAGACTACATCCACCGCGACACCTGCGTCCATGGCCTTTGTGACCTGATCATAAAAGGCAATCAGGTTGGTCTGACATGATCTCCCCCTAATAAATCCATGCTGATTGCCCCTGAGCATCATTTCTGATGCCGGCCCGTCACAAATGTGCTCCTTGATGATCTTCTCAAAGAGTTTCCCCAGGATTGAGGTAAGACTGACGGGCCTATAGTTGCCCGGGTCCTCCCTTTTCCCTTTCTTGAAGATGGGGACCACATTAGCTACCTTCCAATCGTCTGGCACCTGGCCCAAGCACCACGATCGCTCGTAGAGCCGTGCCAGGGGCCCTGCAATAACCCCAGCTAGCTCCCTCAGCACCCTGGGGTGGAGAGCATCCGGACCCGCTGACTTGAACGCGTCCAGCCCCTCCAGAAGCTCTCTAACCCGGTCCTCCCCAACTTGAGGTCTGAAGGCGATCCCCTCGCGTCCGGCTTCTATCACAGCAGGGAAGTCCCGGTCCCTGCACAAGAAAACGGAGGTGAAGAATTGGTTAAAGAGGTCCGCTTTATCCTCTGACGCAACCACCAGATTGCCCCTTGTCAGTTCAAGATCCTGACAAAAGGAAGAAAGGAGAGCAGCAGAGTATGGATCCTGGACTTTAGAAAAGCAGACTTTGACTCCCTTAGGGAACTGATGGGCAGGATCCCCTGGGAGGCCAGTCTGAGGGGGAAATGAGTCCAGGAGATGTGGTTATATTTTAAAGAAACCTTCCTGAGGGCTCAGGAACAAACCATCCCAATGTAAAGGAAGAATAGCAAATATGGCAGGTGGCCAGCGTGGCTTAGCAGAGAACTCTTGGTGAGCTTAAACACAAAAAAGAAGCTTAGAAGTGGAAGCTTGGACAGGTGACTGACTAGAGAGTAATATAAAAATATTGTTCAGGCATGCAGGGATGAAATCAGGAAGTCCAAGGTGCAGTCAGAGTTACAGCTAGCAAGGGACGTGAAAGGTATAAAGAAAGTTTTCTACAAGTATATTAGCAAGTGGGGACTGGGGTGCATGACTTGCAAGGAGAGAGGCTAAGGGAACTGGGCTTATTTAGTTTCTGGGCATATTTATTTCTCTTCTCTGCAGAACAGAAAACTAAAGGGAGATTTGATACCAGCCTTTAACTACTGGAAAGGTAGCTCCAAAGAGGATGGAGCTAGACTCTTCTCAGTGGTGGCAGATGACAGAACAAGGAGCAATGGTCTCAAGTTGCAACAAGGTAAGTTTAGGTTGGATATGAGGAATAAACTTTCACTAGGAGGGTGGTGAAGCACTAGAATGGGTTACCTACAGAGGTGGTGGAATCTCCATCCTTGTTGGTTTTTAAGGCTTGAATTGATCTAGTTGGGGGTGGTCCTGCTTTGAGCAGGGGGTTGAACTAAATCCAGGGACATGTAGGGGGTGCACGCTGGTGCATGTGTACCTACTGTGCGTGGTGGTGCACCCCCTGGAAAAAGGCCAGTGGCGTCTGCAGGTGGTCCCTGATCACCCCTGGCTGCCACCAATGCTTCTGGCGGTGCCTTTGGTTGTTCGCCGACCCATGGTCAGAGCTTGCCACCCTTCCCCCCCACAACTGCCAACAGTGCCGGCAGTGTCTGTGGGAGCTCCCTGCTCACCGCTGCCGGGCTTCTGCTACCACCGTGCTCCCGCCACCGCCGGTGCAGCCATGCCCCTCCAACGGCCGGGGGCAATCACCATTCATGAACTAAATGACCTTCTCAGGTCCCTTCCAACTCTAATTTTCTACGATTCTATTATTCTATGATTTTGTACTCGTGGTTCCTATCTGAGGAAGAGGAGGAGGAGGTGCTGGCATTTGTATTTTGTGGAAAATTCCTTAAAACTTGGGCCATTTTTTAAAATCATCTCTGCGTGTAGAGGGGAGCTTGGGAGAGCTGTGCCTCCAACTAAGACATGTTCTTGTGGGGTTTATGAGAAGGGGCTGAGCTTAACTGAGAGATTTGGAATAGAAAGTGAAATGGTCAATTACTTCTGTTTCCTTTGGTCCCACACAGAGGCTGGTCATACTGGCAGACCATCTCTTAGCACCTGAATTGGCTGTAGGAGAGGTGCTGTACCCTGGGGAAGCAAACAGGTCTTGAAAGTGCTTGAGCTATTCTGCCTTAGCGTTGCAGCAGTGGGGACTGTACAGAGAACACACATGCAGGCCTTTTAGTACAGAACAGATCTGCTGCCCTTGCATACTCTGGATTTTGGCGTCTCTTTTTTTTTACTTTGCCCTGGCTCTGCTGTTATCTTGGATCTGTGAGATTGCAGGTCTGACAGACTGTCTGTCTCTCTGCTAAGCCAGGGAATGGAAGCTATAGCTATATCAAGCTAACAAGGGGAGAAGTGCCAAGTTTGAAGAAAGGTAAAGAAAAAAGCAAAAGGATTAAAAAAAACCCAAAGGTGGTATAACAGGGTGCCATCTTCAGCAGCACTTGCCAAGCCCACGAGGACACCCCAGAGTCCCTTATTCCACCTTTCCTCTGGAAACAAGCTCCCCTTCACTCACCTGCCATGTCTTGATGTTCCTTGGTTCTTGAAGGGAAGGCTGCCCCAGGGCTTCCCAGGTATGATCTATGCTCGCACTCACAAAGGTGAGGAGCTCTTGCCTTAAGGGCTAATTGCATGCTCCAACCTTCCCTTAACATGCCCCATGCCTTGCAGATGTTATCTGTGTGCCTCTGTTGGGGCTTCAGCCTACTCAGTTTCTACCCCTTTCTCTTTAGCTAGGCCCACCAGCTTAGACCCACTAAATCGAGTCTGACTCTGAGGCTCTAGCTCTTTAATACAATACTTATTACTGGGCCCCTGACCCTTGTCTACTGCACCCCTCTGGCACTGGGCTTTCCAGCCCCTTGTGGCTTTCGCCCTTTGGCCCTGGGCTCTCCAGCCCCTCTGCAGCTGTGCCCCACAGATGCTAATGAGGTCTTCACCTCCCCTACAGCCTCAACCACAAGCCCCCGGTTTTAAACTATAACATAAATAATAAGCCCTTGGGCTATAAAACAAAATTAAGGGTGGTAGTTAGCCATCTTACTTGCTTTCTTTTCATGCGCTCCCTATCTCAGTGTCTCCACTGCTGGATGCTCTTGCTTGTAGAGCAGCCACAGCTTTGCTTGAAACTTGCTGGATTCTGCCATCCATCTTAATCTCTCCTCCCCAGGCTTGCTCAGACCAGGGCTTATATAGTTCTGGCCCTAGGTCCTCTCACAATCACCTGATAGGCATAGTCAGCTGACTGGTCTGTGGGCTTGGCCCCTAACCCCTGCCCCGCTGGCAGGCTGTGCTTTGAAGATTCGGGTCTTAAAGGGGCCACCCTGCCTTCTGATAACAGGGCTAGGGTTTCCTGTTACAGGTGGCAATGACATTTCAAAGGGAAACCAAGGGAGAGGAAAGGGACAGACAGTTTAAAATTTTCCTTGTCGTCGCTTTGCTAAGGCAGAAGGAAGCAGGTCCTTATTCTGAAGTTCCCTGTTTAATGGTTCCAGGCTAAATTCTCTCCTCAGAAGCACCTGTGCAGCTTAATCATCTTCAGGGTGCCTTGTCTACACATACCTGAGGCTACCTCCATCTCAGGCCATGGTAACACATGAATTGATGGACATTTTGGAATCCACAGAAAGCATTGTTTCCGGTTCTGGAAATGGACTGAGGTTAAGACAGGGCTGAAAGGTTTATTTGTTTCCTGAAATCAGTGCTGAGAAAATGGCAGCAATGCACTTTTGAACTAAAACACTTTGATGTATTTTAATTCAAAAGTAAACTGCCGCCATTTTCTCAGCACTGACACACATTTTGCCATTTATACAAATGCATGTGACACAACACGGGATGCTTTCAAAACCACCTGTCACTGCGTCACACACACATCTAAAAATGCCCTTAGTGCCAATCTGTACATATATTCAGAAAGGTAAGATTGGGCAATCTACAATAACCCTGCTTAAAATACATAACCTGATTTTAGATCAGATCCTGGGAACATCTGTATGTGGCTGAAGAGAAGCAATAGAGTTCATGGTGCATGGGATTGTAGCATGAGGCATAGCAGGTAGCAGAAAGATACTTTGGGGCATATGCATGTATTTAGATTGAAACCTAAAGCTGACTACTCTGGGATTTTACCTGCCTGCACAGCTGTACAGGTACAGAGCCCTAATGTAAATGTGTCTTAGACTAGTGGCTGAGACTCCAGTATAGAAAAAGCTTTGTTCTAGTTATTGGTCACAATATTATCATCAGCTCATTAATAACAAACACTACTGGTTTGATTTATTTTCTTATGGGGGCTTCAGCTTTTGGGGAGAGAAAGTTGTAGCCAAGTAAAGCCTAATATTGACACTCAGAACAACTGTGTTTTAGATAACTTCCTTTCAAAACTATATGCCACACACCAGATGGTGCATCTGTTTCTGCCTTCAGTATGGTCTCATTAATCTGTTTTTAAGAATCCAGTGCATAAGGTTAATCAACATGGGCTGGATTATAGGAAAGATTTTTAGAAGGGAGGGAAAAACGTGAGATTCCTGTCACAGGGTTTTCCCTGAATTTTGGACCCCCACAAAGTGGGCAGCAAGCTCAAGATTCCTGTAAGGCCAGAGTCTGTTGTATAAAGGATGAACAAAACTTTTACAGGATTACATACACACACACATGCGCGCGCACACCCCCCCACACCCACACACACAATATTATATATAATCTCTTTCTCTCTCTCAGTCCCTTTGTGGATCTAGCCCTTTGCTTCCCTATTTTCTCAGGTTATATGTGTGTGTGTTTGTAAATAATATATATATATATATATATATACACACACACACACACACACACACACATTATACATTACATTATATATTATACACACACACACATACATATAATATTGTAGACCCACACAATATTGTGTGTGTGTAATGTATAATGTAATATATAATGTATATGTATGTATGTACACCCCCCCCCCCCCCCCGAGAAAATAGGGAAGTAAAGGACTAGATCTACAGAAGGACTTAGAAAATCTCATATTATGCTAAGGGATGCTTCCGGGAAATAAGGGCATGCATAAAGCAGAAAGGCTTAGTTTTGTTGTAGTACTCATGCCCTTAGGCACCATCTACAAGATTTAAGAGCAAGAAGTATCCTTATAATCCTAGTGCTTGAGGCACTAACCTAGTGTTAGTGGTTAAAATCTCCTCGCTGCTTGAATCAGAGTTAGGACTCAAACCAAGGCCTTTTGCATGGGACATGAAGAGGAGTAGAACCATTGTTTCTGAAAACCCTTGAGAATCTAACTCAACCTCATGCAAAATTAAAAAACTAATTAAAAAAATGTCAAAACAAATTGTTCTTCACTCTCTGCTTTTATTTTTGGCAGCCGAAAACCATTCACCAAATTTGAATTGAATTTCCAAATAGCTTTTGTCAAACAGAAACTGCACTTTTCTGTGAGTGTGCTATTTGCCCAAAATAATTCACCCAGCCCTACTGTTTTAAGGACCTGAAGCAACTCCTGTAGAAGTCAATGGAAAGCCACCCACTGGGCGTGACTACACAAGACACTAACTGTCCAGTAGCCTAATTCTATTGTGGAGTAGCGTGTCATGGCAAAAACTATGCTAATACGCTACTCCTCAGTACGCTACTGTGCAGTTAGCATCACTAAAAAGCCGTGTGCTGGCACTACTGTGCAGTAATGCCAATTACTGCTCATTGATTTAGTACTTGGTTATACAAGTACCCAACTTAATGAGCAATAACTACAGCACATTAATGAACATGTAGATGTGCCCGCTGACTCCATTGGTTTCAGGGTAAAGCTCTCAATTTCAGCTTTTCTGCTAAAAGGTGAAGTGTTTCTTTCAGTGGCTCTGCTCTCTTATGCTAGCCAATTTGTTCCTGAACTGCTGTGGCTTTGGGCATCCTGTGCAGGAAGATGATACCACCGGGGAAACATTGTTGAATTTGCCCTTCTGAAACTGGGTTTGGTTACTGAATCTAATTTCCTGATCTCAGGATTGCTATCTGTTGTCATCAACATCTCCACTTGCTTTGAGGCACAATAGTACTTCATTGCACTTATTCTGTTAACTGTTGCCTGTTATATCTTAAACATACAGCACCTTGGTTAGGGAAGGAGGAGTTTGACAAACAAAATTATGCCATTTATATTTTATCATCACAAAATAATGGTTCCAGAAGCTTGTCACGTGGTGGCTTCACCCAGTACAACAGCCTGTAAAACAGAAGCTGCATGTTCATTGAGAATGCTCTCCTGGGCATCCAATTCTGTACTGTGTTCCTCCAGTTTTATGCCATTGTAACTCAATTATGGTCACTAAACTATAAGCCAGCTTCAGTACAGTAAAAATTAACTTCAAAGGGTAAAATAAATTGATTCAGTTTTATTTCTCCTGAAAGCTGATTTATTTCAGAGGTCCATCATGGAGCTTTGTTTAATTCTTTGGTACACAGCAAGCTATTTTAATGTATTCCAGCAACTCTTACATTAGTACAGGAAGTTTCACTTTAAAGTCCAGGCAGCACATTGAGCCTTTCCCAGCAAGTCGGCTGAAGCAGGGGCAGCTCAGCAGCCGAACAAACCCAGGAAGTACAGAATGTGCCATGTGAGTCAGATGTTTCTACTGTAACAACCATATGATCAAAAAGTTTCTCAAACAAAACCATTTGCTGTCAGGACAGGCTGGAGCCAAGACTCTGTGTTTCAAGTATTTAGAGTTGATTTTGCAAATGTCAGGAGGAGTTACTTAGTGCCACCCAGTGTTGGCAGCTAGAAAGAGGAAGGTTAAATACGGTTACAACTGACTGTTCCTCAGTTAAACACAGGAAAAAAATACAACCTTGGCACTTGCTTTCTGTGTCAGGGGTGAGCAATTCCATAGGAGCATGAACCAATCGGGAAAATGCTGCTTTCACACAACAGAGCAATGTTTTAGCTGCCTGGTTTTTTGAGTTTTTTTTTTACCTTTGACTTTTATATGAGTTTTCCAACATAGTTTGTTTTGAACAGCTGCAGGCAGATCCTTTAGTCACATGATACACTGCCACTGAACAAGGCCCACTCTAATCTTACATTGATCTGAAGAGAAAGTTGTACTGGCATTTCTGGTCAGATGTTCAAGGACTAAGAGCAGAAACTGCTGTTTGTAAATGTATTGTTAAGAGACTTCTGCTTCTTCTGCTTATCCCCTCCTAGTATGAACACAGAGCAGCAAAACAATCTCTCCTCCTTCTCTTTACCTCAGCTGTTGCTGGTGACCTGCCTTTTCCCCCGAGACCTGTAACACTATATTGGATCTCACTTGTCATTTCAGGCAGGAAAATAAATGCCTTCCCAGTGAGAGATTATTCAATAAGAAGAAGAACAACAACAACCACCACCTCACTCCTTTCATCCAACATTGCAAAATACTTTACAGAAGTAGTTAAGCATCACAAGCCTAAATTATCAAAGAGGGAAACCAAGGTGCAGAAGTTATATGAACTACCTGCCCCATGTCCAAGCAAATCTGTGTCAGAGTGTAGAGTAGATGTGAGCTGCTGTTTTGTGCTTCAAAGAGCTGCAGCACAGAATTCACAGGCCAGGTGATATTGTAGTTAAGGTGGCTCTAAATAACCCTCCAGTTTCTGGGCTTGTAAGAAGTTCCTCAGGAGGCAGCCTGCTAATGTGTTTTGCAGTGCCTGTCCTGGGGAAATCCATCCTTTGGTCAGATCCAGAGTTTTTAGAGCTCCTTATTCTCTATTTCAGCTCCTTTACCCAGTAGCAAGGGGCTGAGCCAGGGGTTAGGATTCTCCTTAGATCTGCTTACCACCAGTCCTTTATTCTAAGTATAAGACTCTAAAGGGTATAGGTGAGATGAAACCGCATTAGTTCATTCTAATGTTAGTATATGTGCTGGCAAAGCAGATTAAAGAGTAAATTTAAGTAATTTAAAGATAAAGCCACATTTTGATTCCACTCTGACCCTCTTACTCATGTGTGACCACACACACGTGAGTAAGAGGTTCCACATTGCATGCAGTGACCCCACAACACGTGTGCTCAGTTTACAAGTAAAAAAATACTGTTATTTTTTCCTAACTGCCAACCCTGCAAATTTCCCCTAGGACCTGGCAGTCCAGCTGGTTCTTTCTGGCTCTCACTTAATCACCAGTAATAAAGATTCTGCAATTGTTATTTATTTATTCATGGTAGAGTAGTGGTCAAATGCACTGTGTGATGAAGAGGCAAGAGAATTTTCAGTACTTCTGCCATTGAGCTGATCAGTTCAGGTCCTGATTCAGAAAGCTGCATACTGAAGTGCATTTCTGAAGAGGGATGTTTACTCAAAACACAAAATAAATAAATGAATAAAAAGGTAGAGGAATAAAAAACAACAGAGAAGTGTGGTGTTTATGGGGATGAATGGCACTTCACTCACACATGCGCACACACCTATTTCCTCAGTTAACTCTCTGTTTTTGGGGGGTTTGTTTAGTTGGTTAATTTGTTACAGGGGTCACAGAAGAAGTAGGTTGTCAGGAGGGGCTTGGATGAGAAGAAACTGGTAGCTTTGTAAACCAGTTCTGGAAGGGTGTTCCACACCCGGACAGGGCGGCTGCCTGGAAGAAAGTGAGAAGGCAGCTGTGGAAGAAGCTGATAATGCATTTGGCACATTGCAATAAATATTTCAAACACCTTTTCATGAACATTTCTCCTTTGTACAGGCTGTTTTTTGAGAACTTCACTTTTTATGTGAAAAAGTTATTATTATCCTTCCTTCCTTTTATTCCTGCCTGTCAGCTTAGCAGCCATTATGGGGCCAAAGGAAGTCTTGCCAGTCGTTTGGTTTCTATTGTTTAGTGTTTGCCAAGTGTTTGACTGTAACTCTATGGCTCATATGTACAGCATTTGAGAGTCCAAGGTGGTCGCCAAGGGCAGGGATCACTCTGGATGTGAAACAATCCAGTCCTGTTAATCCTCCGTGATGTCTACACAATTTGGGATAGTGTTAGGGAGTCCCATTCTGAAAACATTCCCTGCCCTGCTCATTTCTGCTGTTTTTTGGTGTTTCTCCAAGACCTACCACCATTCTAATGGCAGCCATAAGACCTTTTCCGGCATTCAGTACACACAGAGCAGGAGCAGAGCAGGGCATGTTTTCACAGGACCATTCACTTGCACATTCTGACAGTGTAGATGCGGCCTCAGAGCCTGCTGCAGGGCACAACAGTCTGTGGAGGGTGCTAAAGCAGTGAGTGAATATGGAGAATCCAGTTTGTGGTGGGAAGGAGTTTGGAGTTCTGCTGGCTGTTAAGTTTGATTTGTCTTGCAGGAGCATTTTGGGTCCTACATGTTCCCACCCCTTTATTTTTCTTATACAAATCTAACTAATTAACAATGGAAGGGCCGAAAAGCCCCAAGAGGGGTTGAAACCCTGGTCTAGAAAGGCCGAATGATCATAAAGGAAAAGCCAGTTCCTTCTCAAAGAGCTGACAGTTTAAATGAAGACACAACAAGCTGAAATAACCAACAAATGGAGGGAGAGGCAAAGAGCGAGGTTAGCAGCAATGGCAACACTAGTTTAGGCAGACGAGCTATGTGCTCATCTTGCAGGTCTGAGATTTTTCGAAGGCCGTAAATAAACAAGAGATATTAATGATGTCACTAATCTTCATTGGCTGCCTGCCCAGCCATGTTCAACTGCCAGGTCATCTGATGTCTCACAGCAGAAGTAGGTCTTGAAGAGGGATCTCTAGAAGGACAGGATTTGCTGCTTGATGGATTAGTTCGGGTATCTCAATCCTCTGAAAGTGCTGCTGTGCATCTTGTACACACAAAAACCCTTTCAGACACTTGGCAGTATGTCAGAAATAGGTGCTCCAAATGCTTGTTGCTATAGGCTGAAGTCCTTGCTGTGTGCCTAGGAAACACACTGTTGTCTGGTAATAAATGACAGAAAGGAAGGTACAAAGTCTTTATTAATTAGTTACAGGAAGAAAGTACACAGCAACTTCTAACTCAGGTACGGAGACTTAGACACATGCTTATCTTTAAGCATGCAATTAATTCACTGAATCTCCATGTGAGGACTACTCTTTTATCAGCTGGGCACATCATACCTTCCCCTGCCTGATGGTGCCTCGCTACTGGTGTCATGAATGCACCATATACTGGTGGCCACCCACACCTCCCTTTTCTTGTGATCAACAGCTTGCCACTATCCCAGGGGTGCTACTACTTTAATTCAATGGCAGGACTGCAGTGTGAGTGGCCCCGGTACAGATGCAGCATGTGCCACCAGAAGCAGGTTTTCTGCTGCCAGAGTTACACCAGCTTCCCCAGAATGACAGAAGCTTAGCTAAAAGAAACCAGCTTCTATCAGCAAAGTTGTGTCCACTCGGGGGGTGGGGTGTTGCTAGCAAATCTACAGCAGATGCAAAGTACGATCTTTTTATACCCCTAGTTGACAGCTATGGCTGCTAAGTCCCTTGTCCCCAGTAGAGACAGAAGATGTGGGGAGAGAGCTGCCAGCTAACTCTGAAAAACAATAGAAGGTGGGAGCAGAACACATTGCCCCGTAGAAAATGAATCTCCACCTTGGGCATGCTTTTTAGGGTGCTGCTGGACCTTCCCCTCCTGGCTCTAACATTGCCTTCACCAGGAGCAGGACTGGGTAGATGTGACATGACAGAGGAAGCTTAGGAGGGAATTCAGGGTCTTAAGGGAGGAGCAGGGTCTTTAGTGCAGAGAGAGGGAGAGCACAGGCATCTTTATGTCCTCTCAGGGCTCCAGCATGAGTATTTATCAACTACTTCTCTCAAAGGCTGGCTGCAGAGGTGCTGGGGGCATCCCTTTCCTTAACCTCTGCAGGTGTGACAGAGCTATTAAAGGGGAAGAACTTACAGAGCTTCTTTTCTTATCTCCAGGAAGCCCCAAAGGGAACAGATTGGTGGGGTTTTTGTTTGTTTTCATTTTCCACATAAGTCCATAGAAAAATCATCATCTTCCACACCTGACTGAAGCTGGCTCCAGGTTGGGGCCTGTCTGTAGGCACTGAGATGTCTTCCATACCTTTTCTGAAGTTCAGGGAAGAGGAAGGCTATTTGGTACCAGGAAATCCCCTCTGCTCCCAACTGAATTCAGGAAAATAGCTCTATGTGGGAAGAACCAAAGACCAGATCAGACTGGCGGAATGACAGCTTGTTGACTACTTTAAGATCTCACGATTTGTGAGTGTTGATGTGGGTCTTGGTTTTGGTTAATATGCTATCTAGTTTGTGTTACAAATACACACTATTGTATGCTTTAAAGCAGGGGTATCAAACATAGGGCCCGCGGGCTGGATCTGGTGGGTCACCAGAAGTTGGAGGTATGGCCTGCTGTGGAATCTGGGGCCCTTTGGCCCTGCTGTCCATGACCATCGGTGGCAAGCTTGGTCCACAATCATGGTTGCCCTTAGACCCCTCCTGCTGCCAGTGGACCCCTTGTCACATCCAGACCTGCTGCCACTGGCCATGTCCCTCATTGCTACCAAATTGGCCACTGCTGTGGTGGTCTCGGAGGCTACCCCCATGCCCCAGGTTGGATCTGGCCCATGAAGAGCCCCATGGTCTGGATCTAGCTGAGGGCCCCAGGTAAGCTTTACATCCCTGCTTTGTAAGTTTATTTCATTGTTTCCGGTACAGTGTTGCTGAATTTGAGAGTAAGTGGGGTGGAATTCTCAATAGATAAAATGTGAGTGATGTCTTCTCTCTCTCTTGTTTAAATGATGGTCAGAGTCAGAGGTCAGAGCCCATCCTGTGAAATCCCAGTCTGTTAGCTTTATTTATTTCTGTTCTTCAGAACACATTGCAATATTTTTTGCCAGATTGTTTCCCAGCCTCAGGTATTGCTCCTGCAGAATCTGAGAGCAGTGTTGGCCTGCAAAGACTTTTTACTTTGACTAGCCAGGAGGTTGTGACTTTTCCACTCTAATTTAAATCATACAAGTCCTCCCTGATTTTGACGATAATGGCATTAGGTGATATTATGCTGTTGCAATTCATATTCTTAGGGCTTGTTGTGAACACCCCCAGAAGCTCTAACACAGAGCACTTTTCCCATTAGCTGGGTGGGGCAGCTTGTTCTGGACACAGCGTCTGTGCACACTTGGCAATATTGACTGCTGAATCTCTTTAAAGCATTGGACAATAGGCCTGTACGAAGCGGCTAGTATTCACTTTGGATTCAGCCAATTAGGGGGACAGTGACTCGATTCAGTGATTCGAATTACTGTCCTGATTCGACTTGGCTGAGTCTCCAAATCGGCCAGACCAGGCCCATCCTCTGCCCCTCTCTAAGCCCAGCAATGGCTGCCCCAGCTCCCAGCACTTGTAAAAAAAAAAAAAAAAAAAAAAAAGGGCATGAGCCCCCCGACCTGCCCCCCCCTCACTTCCTCAGCCCCCCACAGGTGCCCCACACAGGCCAGCTCCAGCCCTTTAGGAAAAAAACACAATCCAAAAAATCCCGGGGACTCTCCGCTGCTGGCAGGAGGCGATCCCCACTGCTCCCCACTGCCCCATGCCACTTGGGGGGGCTGGGGGGGGGTCTGCACAAGCCCCTGAAGCCCCAAGGCTGCACCAGGAGCAGTAAGTTTCAGGGCTTTTCTTGTTTATTTTTTTTTCTTAAAGGGCTGGAGCTAGCCC
>NW_005843286.1:129744-134684 GCF_000455745.1 Alligator sinensis
GTCCCCTCCCCCAGCCCCCCTCCCCCACCAGCTGTAGCCACCGGGGACTGCCCGAATCAAAGCTCTTCAAATCTTTTCTGAAGATTCAGAGAGCTTTGAATGGATTCAGACCTTTAAATTGGTTCCCTGATTTGATTCAGATTCAGAGATTCAGCCACCGAATCGGGCTGAATTTCCTCTGAATCAAATCACCACCTGTAGCTTTGCACAGCCCTGTTGGACAGATCCTTGTTACCTGAGTTGGATCTGGCACTTAGCTAATCGCTCTCTGTTCTGTTATGGAAGTTAAGCTGAGCTGTTATGTTCTTGTTGTCTAAGGCTGACATTTCAAGGGCCAGTGGCAGAGCTTTCTCTGTGGAGGATCCGTGACTCTCGTCCTGTCCTGCAGCTTGCCAGAAGTAGAGTTTGACAAATCACTCCTTCTGTCTGATAGCCTGCTTTCTGCATGCCCTTTCACAGCATCTGACCAAGTGAGCTGTTGCTTATAAAAGCTTATGCATCTCCTATTCAATTAGTTTATAAGGTGCAACCCTATGTGACTCCTTTCTTCAAAGATATGTAAACGACATTTACTTTGATTGGTGTCAGTTCTTTTTCATCAGAATATCCTCCAGACAGTCTGAGGGCACTGTGGCTGCAGAGGCTTCTGGGTTGCAAGAATAAGCACAACTATTGGTTAACTTTTTTGACTGGTTGCAGGCTGCATTGTCACATGGACCAAATGCTAGTATTTACACATCTTTTCTTCAGGGCACCAAACTCCTGTTGAACTTACTCAGGTAACATGTCGTGGATAGAGTACAGAAACCTTTGCTGAATAGAAAAACACAAGCTCTGGATAGGAAGTAGGGTTTGGTGTTGTGTTTTAAAACTTTATAGCCATAGCTGGTTGATAGGTGCTCAGAAATTCAGCATAGATAACAGGAAAAGAATTAAATCCAGTATACAAACAGTTGGACACTGGATCCTATAAGAGTGAGTGTGGAATCATCTGCACTAGACATATTCAAAGCTATATTTAAGACACATCTCTTTGGTATGGGTCACAGATACCAAAACCAGACCTACCCTGAAACAGGTAGAAAGTTTCTTTTCAAACCCATGAGTCTGTATTGGGGGTTTTTTGTCGTTGTTGTTTTGGGTTTTTTTGTTTTTAAAGATTTTCCAGTGAGTTAGGAAAGGCTTCTCTCTGGCCTGGCTATTTGCTCCCTACTTCCCATAATTGGCACTTTTGGAAGTATGTCAGCCCCTGTCAGTCATCTAGGCTCCAGTATTTCTGGAAGCGATGATTTAGTGCAGCAGGGAGCAGGCAGGCTAACAATCCTTTGGTTGAAAGGAGGTGTTTGTTAATCACATCTCCAGCAACCCTGGCAGACTTGGTACCATTATTAAACTTGTAATGTCCACCTGTCGACTGTGCCAGGTGGTTGCTGTGATGGGAGTTGTCACTGTCATAGAGTTTTATCATATCAGAGTGAGTTCCACAGCTTGGCTTACTTGTCCTGGTTTTGTGCATGGCCATATTCTGCTCTCTGACCTATCAATGTAAATCAGAAGCAACACTATTAAAGTCAGTGAAGTCGCTCCAGAATTACACCATTGCAAATGAGATCAGAATCTGCTTCACTAGGGCAAATTAAGCTACTTTAACTCTGATTTGCTGGTGCATTACCAAATCTTAACTTCAGAACATTTGGGCTAGGGACAGAAGTTACACACAAACCAGTTTAAGTGATCAGAAACTGGTTTAAACCTGTAACAGAACAGTAGTTCAGTGC
Organism: Alligator sinensis; assembly: GCF_000455745.1. Taxonomy (NCBI): domain Eukaryota; kingdom Metazoa; phylum Chordata; order Crocodylia; family Alligatoridae; genus Alligator; species Alligator sinensis. Next base: position 131,523 of record NW_005843286.1, read on the forward strand.
ACATAAACCAGTTTGAAAATGGCTGAAACTGGTTTAGGATAAACCTGGTTGAATGATGTAATATCTGACTTAACTGATCAAGGTCAAACTGGTTTATGGAACTTCTGTCCCAGACCCCTTCCCAGTTTAAGTTAAATCAGAGTCCTGAGCATCTCAGCATGCTCTGCAGCCCTGGGCTGGGCTGCGCTGTCTGCTAAGAGAGCAGAGCTGGCCCTGCCCCTCTACTCTATCCAGAGCAGGGGCGAAGGCATGGCCAGACGACAGCTTGGCATGACCCCCTAGGGTGAAAGGGGCAGGGGACCCCCAGCTGGGGCCTGCCTGGCTGGGGCGCAGCAGCCCCTCCTAGGGGTGCTCAGCCTGTGCAGGGGTGAGTGGCAGAGCTGGCGGCTGGGCTGGCAGACCCCAGCTGTGGTCCCCTGATGGGAGAGGGGAGGGAGGGAGGGAGGAACAAACAAACCCCCTCCCTGCCCCTTTTGCCTCAGGTGAGCATGAGGTGAGCAGTGGCGGCAGTGGTGCTGGGAGGGGCGGCTATGAGGGCTAAGTGGGAGCAATGCTAGGTGGTGTTTGAGGGGGGGCTACAGCCGCCCCAAAATTCACTTTAGCTCCCATAGCCACACCTCCCAGCACCACTGCCACTCGCCCCATGCAGACTGCAGCAGTTGTGCCCAACCCACTTCCACCCACAGCGCAGCCCCCTCAGCCCCCGCACTGGGAAGAGGCTTGTGCTCCCCAGGACATTGTAAGAGGGGCTGCTGCCCCTATCAGGGTCCCCACCCCCACTCACCGCTCAAGCAACAGGAGTGGGGGCTTGGCCAGACACTGGCCAGCATGGTCCCACCATGCACCCACCTTGCCCGGGGCTGGGGCTGTGGGGCTGAGCTGGGCTGGCCCATGGGCACTGCAGAGGACAGATATGGGGGGGCCAGACCAAGCCGCAGGGGGAGGGCCCTTCTCAGCCCACTGTGGCTCGGGCTGGGGCCATAGGAGCTGTGTACCCGTTTTGCTCCCAGCTCCCTGTGCCGAGGTTGGGCTGGGCTGTCACAGAACCACTGCAGCAGGCAGGACAGTCCCCCTCCTCATCCTCCCCTGCCATGAGGCTGTTGAGGGCTCAACCCTTCAGTGCCAGCCAGGGGCCAGGTAAGGGTTGCTTCCCCCCTTCCCCTCCAGGCACACCTCTGCAGACCAGGGTGGGGGTTACAACCCCTCCCCAATCATACTCAGGTCTACTGGGGCCTGGCCACACCCCACCCCCCAGCTTAGCTTCCCTCCAGTCTTCCCTGCCAAAGGGAAGGGAGGCCTTGCTCCAGCACCCTCCCAGCTTCTAGCCTGAGCCACTGCAGGCATGTAGCTGCATTTTGGGAATCAAAACCAAATGTCTATTCGCTTGCTTGCCAGTTCAATCTACACAGGTTAGACTAACCTGCAAAGATTGAATCAATTCAAATCTGGGCTTTTTGAATGCCTGTACTTAGCCTTAGGACTTTGGACTTTGGACCAAAGTCCTAAGACTTAAGTCCAAAGTCCAGACAACCATGCTTCATGACTTCCTGTTCGCTGACGACTGTGCATTATGCACAGGTTCACAGGCTGACATGCAACAGTCCATGGACCTACTCTTGTCAGCCTGCGACAACTTCAGATTCACTATCAACATGAAGAAGACCAAAGTGATGTTTCAACCTGTGCCTGGTACACCATCCCAGGAACCACATATCTCAGTAAAAGGCCAACAACTGTCAATGGTTGACAAATTTGTCTATCTAGGCAGCACGCTTTTCTGTGCTGTCCACATCGACAATGAAGTCAATGCAAGACTAGCAAAAGCCAGTGTGGCCTTTGTCAGACTCCATAAGTCAGTCTGGGACCACAGAGGCATCAGAATGTCAACGAAACTGAAGGCTTACAAAGCCATCATTCTCCCGACCATCCTATATGCCTGTGAAACCTGGATTGTCTACCAGTATCATGCTAAGAGACTAAACCACTTCCACCTGTGCTGCCTGCAAAAGATACTAAAGATCAAGTGACAGGACAAGATCATGGACACTGATGTGCTCAGAAGATCAGCTCTCCCCAGTATTCACACTACTGAAACTGGGGCAGCTGAGATGGGCTAGCCACCTTTCAAAAATGCTTGACATTGGCCTGCCAAAGAAAATCTTCTACAGCAAACTGTCAAATGGAGTATGCTTTCACGGTGCACTAAAAAAGTGGTACATCCTAAAGGTGTCCCTAAAGAGTTTTGGCATTTTCCTGGAGTCCCAGGAGCAAATTACTCGTGACAATCCATCTTGGAGGTCATCAATCCAGAGCGGAGCACTGGCCTTCAAACAGCAATGCATGGCAGAAGCAATGAAGAAAAGCATGGTCATGAAAATGAAAACCTCCCATATCCAGTCCTCATCACTCTCCTGCCCCTGCTGCAGCAGACTGTTCAAGGCAAAGATCGGGCTTATAAGTCACCTACGTACCCACATGACCTAGCCTCACCCCACTCCTTTCTTTCTTTTTTCTCCTTTCTCTTTTTCTTCCTCCCTTTTTCTTTCCCTCTTCTTTTCTTTCTTCTCCCCCCACCACTGGATGCGGTCGTCTTCGCCCACGAAGGACAACATGCTGCTGCTACTTAGGGCTCCCTGTAAAGCTGCTCAAAGGGGGTGCCCAAGTTGCAGATCTTAAGATTCAGTGTACTGCCTTCTCTCACCTCTCCAAAACTCCTGGGCCCAAGGAATAATGGGCACAAGTTGATGGAGAGGAGGTACAGATTGGACATCCGAAAAAACTACTTCACAGTCAGGGCGGCTAGGAGCTGGAACCAACTTCCAAGGGAGGTGGTGCTGGCCCCTACCCTGGGGATCTTTAAGAAGAGGCTGGATACTTACCTGGCTGGACTCATTTGAGTCCCGTTTTTGTTTTTAGGGTGAGTGGTTTTGTTTGTGTTTTTTGGGTTGTTCTCCCGCCCTGGCGGGGGGTCGGGCTAGAAGATCTATTAGGTCCCTTCCGACCCTGAAACTATGAAACTATGAAACTATGAAACTAGTTGTGAAGCTCAGTTTCAGTGAGGATGGAAGGAGGACTGGTGAGACCTAATAAAATGTTCAGAAGAGAGGTGAAACTCTGGCCTGAGTAAAGTCAATGGAAGTCTTGTCACTGACTTCAGCAGGG
>NW_005843286.1:134715-141624 GCF_000455745.1 Alligator sinensis
AATTCACCACTGGTATTTCTGTGGAAGAGTTAGAAGTGTGTGTGGACATGTCCAGCTAAACAGCATGAAGGGAGAATCTGTGATGTGCCCTGGACTGGGATAAACAAGAAACCGTTCTTCCAATCTTCCAAGAGGCATTAGCTATCATTACAGAACTCACAATCAGTACCTATGCTTTGCTTTGGAGGTGTTGGGAACTCTTACTTAAGAGATTCTGGCACCAGCCAATTGAAACCTTTATTTAAGTTATGCAGAGCTTTGTGCTACTCAGTCCTGATGACTTAGAACTCAGACACTGAATGAAGTGGATGTCTACCAGACTCCTTGATTTGTGTGATTATGAGTAAACAAATGAAGAAAAGAGAAATGGAACAGTTGAAAAATAAAGCCCCATCAGATATGTGAAGGGGAGTGGGGTGGTGGTGGGGAAATCAAGAAAGCTTACATAGTATTTTTCTCTGTAGCTGCAAGACATGGTAACAGCAGGAAGGAAGACAGAAGATAACTTTATTTGTGACAGGAGTGTGTTCTGAAACACTTAAGTTTTCAGTCAGCTATGGAACTGAGTTGCAAAATTAAGGGAATGGTTGCAATATGTGTGAAGAATGAAATGTATGAGAAATGGTTTTAAACAAAGGGAACAAAAAGAACGTGAAAATATGAGGGCTTTAGATTGATCTAAAGGGACACAATATGTGTTAAACCTGTGCTATAGTAAAGCTTGAATGTGTTCTGAGCAGTTACATGTTTACTAATATCCGTAACATGCACAGCTTGCTGATTGTCTGTCCCAGCCCCAACACAGCAGCAGAGTCTTGAACCTGTTCCAGTGTGCTCTTGGGGCTGTGGGCATCTGACTTTCAACTTGATCCTGACAAGAGAGAGTCCAGGATCCTTCCTCCTGAAGTGTGTAGCTTTCCTCCTCCCACCTGGAGGTTTGGTACAGCAGACGGGTCCCTGGCTGATGTCACAGCTGAGTGAGGGCCACATATTGTTTGTATTATCTCCACGGAGGAGTCGATGATAGCTGAACACATGTCACTTAATACGATCTGGAGATACTATTCACGCAAAGTCATAACTTTGCTACAATACGAGTGTACTTAGCATGTGTTTTAATGCTTGAACACATGGTCTCTTGCATTTTAAGTACACTTAACACATGCTAAGTGTAATGTGCAATATGGCTCTAAGGGTGAAGAGTAAGTCTTGCAATACAGGGTGTAAGTTAGCCCCCAATAGAGGCTGAATCATGATTGGGATCTGGGATAGAGCAGTCACAAAGAAACCAGAGGAAGACTTAGAATTAGCCCTAGATGGAGTGATCAGAATTTGCCAAGTAAAGGAGATTGTCATGTCCAGGCTGATGATAATGTAGGCCAAACAGTACCGTGATGCTCCAGACATGATACTGAAAGGAAAATGCTAAAAGAAAAAAAAACCAGAAGCAGAAATGGCATGCAGAGCTCAGAGTCCATGAAAACAAAACATAGCTAGGGATGCTGTGGCAACCATCCAAATCCAAAACAATGCCTGGCACTAGGAAAAGATGCAAAAACTGCAGTTGAAAGTGTTTGCAAGCACCAGTAGAACATCTATAGCATGGACAAAAAGCATGACAACACTACCACCCGCTCGAAGGAATTCTCCATAGGAGTAATGGGCAATGTTTCGGTGGCAGATGATTCGACTGCCTGAAAGCAAATGAACTGCTGAAGCTTCCTTAGCCTGACGAAGGGTTTTTGAACCCGAAAGCTTGCTTAATAACTATTCTCCAACCATTTGGGTTGGTCTAATAAAAGATATCGAATTCACCCAAGGAAACTTGTCTGCCTGAAAGCAAATGAGACACTTATTGACTAGTTAGACACAGGTGCGCAAGCCAGTGTGGCATCAGAAAAAGTGATATTAGCATGGAAAGAAAAACCACAGGCAGTAGAACATAAATAAGTGATACTCAAGGTTTCAGGCAGTGAACTTATTCCCTACTAAGGGAGTATATGGACTAAATGTGCAAGTACATTTGTACATGTACAAAATGTACAAGTCTAGGACAGTATATCCTCACCTCTATTATCAACTGAGTGATCAGTAGTAGACGACATTTTTAGGGGCACAAGAGAGCTGATTCTTATGATGTAACTGAAAAATATATTTTACAAATACATGAAAGTCATGGAGGAATTGAAAAATCAGAGAGATGAGCCACAGAGATTTTACACTAGCCTCAAATGACCAGGAATATTGAGAAAGCAATTAAAGCTGATCACATATGCAACAAATACAGGCAAAGTCATACAAGACAGCCCATGTTAATGGCATAGGAAAAAATGGCCCCATGGACCAAAATAGGCATAGACTTATTTATGATGGCTGGAAAAAATGTTCTTGTTTTAGACCAGCAATGCTCAATCTATCTGGCCCCATGGGCTGGATGACTGGCAAGGGACCAGTCTAAGGGCTTCATGGGGTTGGTCTGCGGGTGCAACCTGGCATGCTGACCTGACCTCATGCACCAGATCTAGCTGCAGCATGACCCTCCATGCCAGGCCAACCCTGCAAACTGGATCTGGCTAGATTGACCCCACATGCCAGCACTATCTGGTGAACAGGGCCATGTCATCCCAGTCTGCAGGGCTCCCCATGAGTCCAGATATTTGGCAGTGGGGAAGCAGTAGCAGTGTTAACTACCACAGCTCTGGAAGCCACAGCAGTTAACCCTGCTGTTGCCTTCCCTTCTCCCCCCACCACGGAATTTTCAGACACATGGAGAGCCCCATGGGCCTGAAGACACAGATCCGTGGGCCATAGGTTGAGCACCACTGTCCTATATAGTTATTTTCACTTCACTCAAGTAAATTTACTGGAAGATACTATAGCTAAACAGGTGGCCTGCACGTCAAGTTTATTTCTGTTAGACATGGTAACCTGGCATATTAATCATTCACACATTGGAGGGATGAATTTAAGGGATTATCAATGAAATACCAGTCTAGAATCTGTAACTGCTGGTTGTCATTATCTGCAGTCTGAGTTTGGTGGAGCAAATGTCAAGCATCTACTTATGTAGCAGAAAGCCCCTTTTCCTCTTGCCTGCAGTTGCTCTCCCCTCCTTGGATATGTTTTTCCTCTTCTACCTTTTCTTCCTTCCTCTTTCTTTCACTTTAAGATAAGGAATTGTGTTTTGAAATTTGTATGTGTGCATTTTGTATCTCCCCTTGTATTTTGGTATTTTTATCTATTTGTGTGCCATGGCATTACTTTTGTAGCTTATATTTTATACTCCTCACCTTTCAACTTTCAACTAAATGTGTTTAGTTTCATAAGTAAGTTATACATTGTAACAATGTTAACAAGGGCAGGAATCAAACTGCCCTTCCCTGTATCAGGCTGGCCCCTGAAAGAGCAAGTGAATCAGTGATTGAATGTGTAACATGGTAGCAGGTAGCAATTAACACCTAAGAAAACTGCAGATCAACCAACAGAAGAACTCAATAGAAGACAATGTAACAACTGGGAAATCTCTAAACCTCACTGATCAAGGGCTAGAAGCCCTGGCCTAAGTTAATCAACGCCGGGGACCAACTTTTGGGCTGAATATCTCCAAATCGACCGCTCCCAGAGCCCTATTCAAAATTCATCAACGGACTCCCAAACCTGCACGTACATGCGGATGACCCCTGGGGCTGACAGATGCCATCCAGTAGCCACTGAGGGGGGAAGTCCCACGAGGGTCAACGACCCCTGGATTGGGCAAACCTGAAAACTGGGGAGTCACCAAAGTCTGCCAAGGACAGATAAAAAGCAGTGAAAAGTGACCCTCAGTGGCGCCCTCTTGATCTCCAACTTGACCAGCACCCGACCTGTCTAGCCAGACGGACCAGCCGGCGACCCCCTTCTGGAAGATAACACCACGCTGAAAGAAGCCTCAACGACAGACTCCAGCGCCTGTGGGATAGGTATACCTGACTCTTGTAGCTTGCTACTGTGTGTGTGTGCATGTGTGTGTGTGTGTGTGTGTGTGTGTGTGTGTGTGTGTGGAAGGACCAGCCCCAAGGTTTATGATTTAACTCATTACAGTGTTTCAATCCGCCTAATAAACCAGAATTTTAAGGATCCTGAGTTGGACATTTGTAGCCAACACTTAGAGAGGTTGTGGGCACGACAATAACCTCTGCCAGAGGCCTCAGTGTCATAGAAGACGTATAGTGAAATGCTAAACAGAAAAACCAGGTTGTTCCCTTGAATATCTAAGGCCACTTCATATGGCCATTTCTTTTCAGTTGCTTCACATTTTCTTTTGACAAGCTTTATAATGATATTTACTACAGCTAGTAAATTAACTCACTCCTGGAACAGTTGCCAATTTTTAAATATAGTGGTAACTAAATCTCAATCAGACATTTTAATGCTTCTGTCTCATAAAATGGTGAAGTTTAAGCTGCCTTGTCACACCCAAACAAGGAGATACCTCCCATTTATGTAGAGCAGTTGTCATGTGGAAGATCTCTGCACTTCCAGCGGTTGAGTAGCTTTGAACATACTGTTAAAAGGAGATGTTTGATTTAATATACAAGGAGGCTTTTTATTTAGACTGTCAGTGTAGTTAGAATTTAAAAATATCCTGGCTTAGCTTTAATGAACCCAGAAACACTACAAATTTAGGGGCTTGGCTCTTTTGGAAATTAGGTAACTTTGTTTAGGTTCCTACATATAGATGTAAATGCCCAACTTTAGGCTTCCCAATTTGAAATAGTAACCTAACTGTTAACAGTGGGCTAATATTTATGGGGTCTTCTTCTCGTGTCTTTTCACTGCATTTGACCATTTTGTTACACATGTTTGTGCTTTGTTTATTGTCTTTTTAGGGTTTTATAGTCTGAGATTTTGTCTGACAGTCATTCTGTTTCATAAACTTAGATCAAGAGGCCAGTGCATGCAAAACAGTTCACACATGGACTAAAGATGCTGTTTTTAGCAGAGATATATTGTTAATAAGCAACTAAATCAATCTAAAAATCATCACCACAACGTAAAATATGACATGGTCTTGTTTCTTCGTGTTTATTTTGTACCTGTAATTTTAGAATAAGGAATTCAAGAAAAATTGGGAGATAAAGCATTTTGTAATTGTAGCTTTTTGCTAGGATGAAGTGTATTTGGTCAGATAATATATCATCATAATGCATATATAGCATCTAGAGTCCAAGTCCTTTACCAAACTTTATAAGTAAACTATTCTTGCTGGGTGCACTTAATCTGTTATGAATTGTAGTCAGTTCTGGGTTGGGACAAAAAACAAGCATACAGTGTATAGAATTAGTATGGAGGAGCTTAGATACAAGTGAAAAATACTTTATAATAGAAATCACAAGGGAGAATAATGGATAGACTTAACACAGTTTCCCAATTGGACTTTAAAACACTGGACCTAGCAAATTTTCTCTTGAGAAAATGTCATTCGATTTTTAATTAACACGAATGATTAGGACAACAATTCTGTGTCCGGTTTTAAGGATAGCTTATCAAATGGGAATCAATTTGCTCCCAGTGTGCTGCTTTGACAGCAGAACAATACTTCCAGGAGACAGCTCTGGGGCACAGGAAAAACCTCTTAGTTACTGGGTAAAGAGAACTCTGCTGTGCCTGGTTGCAGCAAAGCCTGCTGACCTTGTCCCTGAGTCTGAATGAACTGGTACAGTACACATCACGAAGCACTTAACACCCCTGCTGCCATTGTAACCAAACAAAAGAGCTTCTTTCAATCCAGGGCAAGCTGAGAAGCTGACTCTTAGAAAGGAATTTGACACAGTAAGGTAGAGCAAACAAGCCTTAGCTGATGGGGCCACAAACAGAGTTACCCTGAGGCAATAGGTAAATGCCTCGGGGCAGTTGACCTAGGGAGAAACTACCTTGCCTTAGAGAGAATTTACCCTCTATGGGTCTGTCCACATATGCAAACACCTGTGCTTGCAGCAGCTCAAATAGAAGTGGTGCAGATTTGAGCTGGGGCTTTTTGCCTCGGTGCATGTGCTTGGACAGGCGCTTTGTTGTGGAGTAAATTGTGCCACTTGGGGCAAAATAACCCTGCCTGGCTCCTCCTGGATCTGCAGCCAGCGGGAGCTAGAGCCCGGGGCCAGCACCTACGATGTCCCCAGCAGTATAAAAAGCGTGTGCTTGTAGCAGCTCAAACAGAAGCGGTGAAAATTTGAGCTGGAGCTTTTTGCCTTGGTTCATGTGCTTGGACATGCACTTTGTTGTGGAGCAAATTGTGCCACTTGGGGCAAAATAACCCCGCCTGGCTCCTCCTGGATCTGCAGCCAGGGGGAGCTAGAGCCTGGGGCCAGCCTTGTGCTGTCCCCAGCAGTATAAAAGGCTTCCCTGTTCTAGCCCCATCCATACAAAAAGCTGCCCTGGCAAGCAGCTCAGGGCTACTTGCTCTCAGGAACTTCTGGGGCCTGGCCACTTGGTACCTGGGGACACTACCCCTTGTGTCAGCTGGACTGATGTAGCAGCATCCCAAATCCATATTCTTCCACAATTAATACAAAAGACCACTCTACATATACACATATACAACCCTATACAGAGAGAGAGAGAGAGAGAGAGAGAGAGTGATCAGTTGGGCAATGCTGTATTGGTATATTTACAATGTTAAAGCAATGTGGAAGCCTACCAGTGTCTCTATCATCATGATAAAATAAATTCTAAATACCTATATGTGTAGATGGGTGCTTTTGGTTTCCTTCACACATGATGGGTGTGTGAGGTGGGGATGTGGTGTTTGCAGGAAGGGAGTGGGAAGGGGTGTGGGGGAAGGCAGGTGGGTGTGTGTAGAGGGATGTGGGCTAGTGTGTGGGTAGGTGTGAGGCAATTGCTGGGGGGACTGTGGGTGGGGGGGACCTTGGG
>NW_005843286.1:141704-142856 GCF_000455745.1 Alligator sinensis
GGAGTCCCCCCCCCGCCGGGGCCCCAGCTCCCCCCTGGAGGGCCACAGTCCCTATCCCCCACAGGGCCCCAGCTCCCACACCCAGGGTCCCAGCTCCCCCTGGAAGGCCCCAGCCCCACCAGCCCAGGGTCCCAGCTCCCCCTGGAGGGCCATAGCTCCCCTGCCCAGGGTCCCAGGCACCCTGGAGGGCCACAGGCCTCCCACCCAGGGCCCATAACTTACCTTTAGCAGCAGCAGCAGGGTGCTCAGAGCCATGGCAGCAGGACTCAGCATGGCACATGGGGACCGTGCACTGGGCCCAGCCGGGTCCTGCTGGCCCTGGGGTGTCTCTGCTGCCTGGGAGGGCTGAGCCAGGCCATGGTGACAGGACCCAGAGCAGGACGCAGGGACTGCATGCTGGGCCCAGCTGGGTCCTGGGTCCTCTCTGCTGCCTGGCCAGGCCAGGCCATGATTTCAGGACCTGGAGTGGCAAGTGAGGACTGCGTGCCAGACCCTGCCGCCCTCAGGGCCTCTCTGCTGCATAGCCAGGCCAGGCCATGGTGGCAGGACCCGGTGTGGCACGCGGGATCTACGTGCTGGGCCTAGACGGGTCCTGCTGCCCTTAGGGCCCCTCTGACGCCTGGCTGGGCCATTCCCATGGCAGCAGGACCTCGTGCAGCATTTGGGGACCACACGCTATGCCCAGATGGGTCCTGCTGGCCCTGAGGTTGCTCCTGCCCCCCGGCTGGGCCAGGCCCATGGGAATGGCCTGGCCAGGTGGCAGAGGGGCCCCAAGGGCAGCAGGACACAGCTGGGCCCGGCACACGGTCCCCACATGCCGCACCAGGTCCTGCCACCAAGGCATAGGGCGCGTCCAGACAAGCACGGATGTGCCTCTTTGAGGCAGGGCAAGAGGCATGTGTGGAAATGAGGAAATTAGACCTCTGGATATCCAGGCATCTAAAAAAAACCATTCCGCAGAAGAGTGGAACAAGGCACAGTCCCAGACTGTGCACGGAGCCAGCAGGGAGTCAGTCCTCCAAAAGAGATGCTCTGGTTTCAGCCAGGGCATCTCTTCAGTGCTCCTGCTGCCCTCGGCCCCTGGCACTGTCCAAGGTAAGTCGGGATGGGGGGTCCATGGGTGTGGGTGGGTGAGGGGTGGCAGAAGGAGGT
>NW_005843286.1:143221-145012 GCF_000455745.1 Alligator sinensis
CATCCCACCACACACCCACCCGCCTTCCCCCACACCCCTTCCCACCCCCTTGCTGCAAACACCACATCCCCTCCCATCACACACCCATCATGTGTGAAGAAAACCAAAAGCACACATCTACACATATAGGTATTTAGAATTTATTTTTTCATGATGATGGAGACACTGGTAGGCTTCCACATTGCTTTAACATTGTAAATATACCAATACAGCATTGCCCAACTGATCACTGTCTCTCTCTCTGTATAGGGGTGTATACATGTATATGTAGAGTAGCCTTTTGTTTTAATTGTGGAAGGTTAGCTCCAGGAGGTCCTGAACCAGGTACAGGTTGTCGAAGATGGAATGTCCAGGCACCGTGTACGTCTGGTTGGGGTGGATCACGTCTGTCACCACGGACCGCAGGCACAGCGAGATGGCCTTTGCTACTACCTTATAGTCCGTGCAGAGGAGGGACACGGTAGAGGAGAGACACGGGATGCCAATTCCTTAGGTTATGGGGATCTCCCTTCTTTGGCAGGAGGGTCAGCATGGCCCTCCGGCATGACAGGGGGAGCTTCCCACTTCCCTTGGATTTGGCCCAGACTGCAGCAAGGTCCGGGCTGAGGACGTCTCGAAAAGCCCGGTAGAACTCCGAGGTCAGCCTGTCGATGCCCGGGGCCTTGTTGCCAGGCATCGGGTGGAAGGCGGCCAAAAACTCAGCCAGAGTGAGGGGAGATTCCAGCCGGTCCTGGTCACCCATGCTGACCTGCAGGAGTCCCTCCCACAGGGTCTGACAGGCCTCGGCATCGGTTGGATCCAGGGAGAAGAGCTCTTCATAGCCCCGCGCACGCTGGCGCATCTCGCCTGGATCCATGAGGGGGGTGCCGTCACCTGCCAGAAGGCAAATGATGTACTTCTTGGCCCCCCACCTCCTCTCCAGGGTGTAGAAGAAGTGGGAGCTGTGGTCCATCTCCCGAAGGAGCTGGATGCATGAGCGGACAAATGCACAGCGGGCACGGTGGTTGTCCAGAGCAGGAAGCTCTTCCCACCTGTCCTGACATTGTCCGCAGAGGGACGGGTTGGTTGGGTTGGTGGCCAGGCACCTCTCCAGCTCTAACACTTCCCACTCGAGCTGCTTCTGGACCACCTCCCTCTGCCGGGTGTGCCCCTGAGTGTAGCCGCGGTAAAAAGCCGGATGTGCACCTTCCCCACATCCCACCATCTCTGAGCTGAGGGGAAAGCTGCCTGTTGCTCTCACCAGGCCAGTCGGAACTCCTGGAAAGCCTCCCTGAAGTCCACATCCTCCAGCAGGCTGTCATTGAAATGCCAGTAGGCTGACCCCAGACGTCCAGGCCCCAGTGTGGCCTGGGCCCAGGCAAGGTGGTGATTGCTGAAAGGGGTCAGCCGGATGCCAGAGGAGTGGGCCTGGGCAAAGTGCGGCAAAGAGATATAAACTCGGTCTAGCCAGGAGTGGCATGCCTGCTCCTCCCCAACCCTCACATAAGTGAAGGCAGGGGGTTCGGTGGGGTGACAGGCACGCCAGATGTCCACCAGGGAGTAGTCCATCAGGATCTCCCCGAGGACGCCCACGGGAGCCTGGTTCCTCTCCTTATCTGACCGGTCTTATGCATCTAGGGTGATGTTAAAGTCCCCGCCAAGGACCAGGCACTCACGAGGGTTGAGGGTGCTGATGTATGTGGCTGCCTGGCAGAAGAAATCCACCAACTCCGGGTCCTTCGCAGGGGCGTACACATTCAGAAGGTTCAGGACCAGCCCCTGCACCTGGACCCGGAGGTGCAGCAGGCCGCC
>NW_005843286.1:145381-147490 GCF_000455745.1 Alligator sinensis
CGCCTGGTGTGGGGCCTGCTGGTTCACGTAGCATCCTCCCATATGTATAGAGGGCATCTATGAAACTGCGGGCCCACCTATAGATCCAGGTTTTGCAGCTTTTGGGCCCCTTGCCTTCCCCTGCCATTACCCTCACAGTGGCAAGGACGCTGTCAAAATCTCCCCAGTGGTCCAAGGCTAGCTGTACCTTGCTGGTGGACCGGCGGGTGTAGTCACAGTCAAGAAATGCAAGTAGCTCATCCCTGAGGACCGCTGGCATTAAGAGGTCTGCAGGCTCCATGGAGCCTGCTGGTTCTTGGGCGTCCTCCTCCTGGTCCTGGAGCTCAGAGAGCTCTTCCGGCACCATCTGAAACCCCTGGTTCGCTAAGACCCTGGACTATAATTGGGATTGGGAGAGCTCTGCAGCTCCTGGGATGGGGGGCTCCTTCACAAAATGGTGGGGTACAGCTGACACCTGGGGGGGGTCAGTGCAGGGTCCCTGATGAGATCAGCCCGCTGATTAGGGGGCACCACCGTGACCCCCTCTGGTGAGGGACTATGGGGCAGGCTGCAGGTGAGGTTTTCCTGGGAGGGAAGAGACCCACCAAGCACCAGGCTCTGGTGTCTGCCTCGGGGTTCTGGGAAAGGGGACCTCCTCCCTCAGAACTCACCGGGGTGAGCCCTAGGGCCTCTGTATCCCCTAGATCAGAGGGAGGAGGCCCTGCCCCCAGGCCTTCCTTTGGGCAGGCCTCAGCCTCGGTGTCCGTGGTTTCAGGGGGTAGGCCTTGGTCAGCAGAATGAAGGGCTTCCCCCATGGACTCCTGTTAGGCAGCCCTGAAACCTCCTATGTGGGGATCACCCATTTGATCTTTCCCAGGGGTGGGGTGTCAGGCACAACTGGGGAGGCCCCCGGAGGCTGGGCCGCTCCTTCCCCCTGTGTGGTGGTCTTGGGAGGGGAAGAGGAGTCCTCTATGTCAGAGGGCTCCAGCTGTGCCCCACATCACAGCGACTGCCCTGGGGCACAGCACCGGAAGCACCACAGGTCCCCCAGTGTATAGAAAATCCTCACCAGGGTCCCCTGATAAGGAATTACCAGGCACCCCTCAGCCTTTAGCCGCGCTCCCACCGCCAGCTGGATCATGACCTGGCGGCAGAAAGAGTGCATGTGGTGGAGGCCAGGGTCTCAGCACCCCAGTGAGAGGGCCACCACCGGGGAGATAACTCTTCCTAGGGTTTGGAGCTGGGGGAGCAGGGCCCAACTGGGGATATAGGGAGGGATGGAGCTGAGGACCACCCTGGTCCCCAGCTCTTCTAGAGGCTTGAGGGGGACGTACTTGCCCTCCACCATGAGCCCCCTCTCCACCGCCTTTTGTGCAGTGGCCTCCGAGGCAAGGAAAAAGACCCCCTTGCCATGAAAGTGGGAGGCCACCACGATCTTGGGGGCACCCACTACCTGAGCCAGGGCCTGCACCCAGCTCTCAAAGTGCAGGTTCTCCCACTTGGGCAGTTGGCACTTGAGCACATGCCTGCGGACGAGTGCCAGAAAGGGGGACCTGCTGCTCGAGCTGGAAGGGCTGGTGGTGGAGGGTCCAGGTCCCCTGGGTTTGGGTCTCCCCGCAGCTGCCTGTGCATAGCTATGGTTGCCCCCACAGGGGGCCATGTTGGTGGGGCCTGAGCGAGGGCCAGGGACAGGCTGAGTGGATGTGCTGGCTGGTGTAGTGCACCTGGTTCCTTTCAGATGCTGGTGGTCTAGGCTTCTGGGCAGGGCCCTTACCCTTCCCACCCCCAGCTGTGGAGGAGGCTGAAGAGGAACCCTTCCCACTACCCTTGCCCTTGGTCCCCAATGATGGGACCAAGGCTGTCCCCCAGCTGTGGCTTGGTGGTGAGCTGGGCAGCAGGCCAGAACAGGGGTGCAGAAGCTTGGGTGTGGTGTGGTGCAGTGGGGGTAGGAGCGTGCAGCAGAAGACCCCCCCCCCGGGGTGGGGGAGGGCAGCAACAGCAGCAGCAGCCTCCCAAGGCAGGAAGGGGTGTAGCCAACTTGATGCCTGAGACTAAGCCAGCAGCTAATAGTAGCCAGAGGCAGGAAAGGGCCTGGCCATCTACTTAGAAGCTCCCGAGACCAAGCTTGCC
>NW_005843286.1:147562-148654 GCF_000455745.1 Alligator sinensis
CCCCCAGAAGCTCCGGAGAGCGAGTAGCCCTGAGCTGCTTGCCAGGGCAGCTTTTTGTATGGATGTGGCCAGGACAGGGCAGCTTTTTATACTGCTGGGGACAGCACAGGGCTGGCCCCAGGCTCTAGCTCCCCCTGGCTGCAGATCCAGGAGGAGCCAGGCAGGGTTATTTTGCCCCAAGTGGCACAATTTGCTCCACAACAAAGTGCATGTCCAAGCACATGAACCAAGGCAAAAAGCCCCAGCTCAAATTTTCACCGCTTCTGTTTGAGCTGCTACAAACACACATGTTTGCAGGTGTGGATGCAGGGGACTGGAGTCATCAGAGGCTATGGCAGATTTACCTCAGGTCAAAAGGTTAGATCATTGTGATTGCAACTTTTTCCCCCCTCAGTGCAGCTGGGGTTTGCTCAGGCTGTCCCATTCAGGCCTCTCTGCCTGAGAGTGCTCAGTGGGTACAGGCTGGTTAAACAACGCCTGGGAGCCCAGTGCTCCCCTTGGGGAGAAATTTTTTCTTTGATGAGTTAGTTTGGAGGTTAAGGTGATGACGTCAGCATTCAACCCCATGCCTTACCTTGTTTTCTAACTTATTCCAGGAAATCCTCAAAGCATTTGGTAAAAGATCTATGGATGAAGCCAGGCAAATCTGGCACTGAATGGGAGAAGAAAGGTGTCACAGTGTAACATCTCACCTAATGGTTACATCGGCCATATCATTTGAGAAGATCATCAAGGAGCACATCTGTGATGGGCCAGCATCGGGGATGATGCTCAAGGGCAACCAGCACGGTTTCATTAGGGGCAGGTCATGTCAGACCGACCTGATTGCCTTTTACGATCAGGTCACCATGGATGTAGTCTTTCTGGACTTCAGCAAGGCCTTTGACACTGTCTCCCACCCCATCCTCATTAAAAAACTAGGCGACTGATTGATGCCTACATGGTCAGATGGATTGCAAATTGGCTGAAGGGTCGTACTCAGAGGGTGGTGGTGGATGGGTCATATTTGACCTGGGGGGAAGTGGGCAGCAGAGTCCCCCAGGGCTCGGTCCTTGGGCCCGCACTGTTCAATTTCTTTATCAGCGATTTGGA
>NW_005843286.1:149300-163937 GCF_000455745.1 Alligator sinensis
TGGGGTCATTTGAGCCCAGTTTTCTTCCTGCCCAGGCAGGGGGTCGGACTTGAAGATCTACAAGGTCCCCTCCGACCCTACTTCTGTGATTCTATGATTCTATGATTTTGCCTTTAAGACTGGCAACAAAAACTGATTTAGAGGTCTCTTAAAGGCTCTTGTTCATTTTAGTGGGAGCTGTCACAGGCCTAATGGAATTGACATAAATGAAAATACCTTTATGTGTGTTTTATTTGAAGTTTAGGGAGCTGATTCTCTGCTGGTTTATACCACATGGTATCAGTCACACCTGGGAAAAACAACCATAACATATTACCATTCTGATCTGGAGTGTTCTTACACCCAAATTGCACAAGTGTGCAACGGCTTTTCTGAGGAAAAGCAGGCCCCTTATCCATTAATTTGTGTAAGTTTGCTAACATAGGATGCAGGTCCCACCTTAACTTACACAGGCACTTCCCTCTTCAGTGCTCTCTATTTCAGGGCTTATGCTGTGAATGACAGGAAGGAGGTGTATAGTTTCCCTCTGTCAGTCCATAGGTGAAGAGATGACCACACATATAAGCCTTACCTACACTAGCCTGAAAAATCCATCCCTAGATCTACCAGTACTGAAGCTCTACCAATGAGATGTGTGTGGGAGAAAAGTCCCCATAATTTTTACTGCCCTGTCAAGGACAGATGCTTCAGCATGGCTGGATGATGAAGCAGACTCCTGCAGTTTTGTCAGGAGCAGCACTCAAAATACCACTCCCAGCTGTGCAGCTGTAACCAATGAAGGGGCCTTTTCAGAGAAGAATCTCACTGTAGATGTGCTTTAGGAAAAGAAGAAATACAGATGATCTTGGTCTTGTAGCTCTCCACAAGGAGGTAGCAGTAACGTTCTGTCCCCAAAAAGCAAGATGCTTCTCCCTTACATTCTTTCAGCAGTAAATAGAGAGAGAATCCTTTCAACTGAAGGCTACATCTAGATTCCTTTATGCCCTCCTTATTAGCAGGGATCCTGGTTTTCTCTGATAAAAAAATCCCCAATTTTCAAAATCCACATTTTTCTATGAATAAAATGAAACACCACTAATATATCTACCTATCTACTATAGATAGATAGATAGATAGATATATTAGTGGTGGTGTTTCATTTTGATCCTGGAAAAATGTGGATTTTGGGTTACTTTTTAAATTTGAAATTGGAGATTTTTTTATCAGTGAAAACCAGGATCCCTGGTTATTAGTATAACAACCATTAATGGCCTTCATCCTCATAACCCTCTGTCCTGTAAAGGAGGAAATTATTGCTTACATTTCACAAATGGGAAACTATGGCACATGGAAGACTATGCAATTGGCCTAAAACCACGAATGGGTATTTGTGGCTGAGCAAGGAACTTAAGCTCCAGACTGCTGGGTCCCAGACTGTCTTTCCTATCATGGGGAAAGACTGAAAGGAAAAAATAAGTAAAGAAGCAGTCTGGAGGAAGACAAGAATGGGGAGGGACAAGACTGAAGGGAAAAGAAGTTATGGTAGCTATGTTGAAAGATGAAATAGAATTAGGAAACAGGAAAAGTGTGGTTTTTAAGAAAGGAAAGATGTAAAAAAAATGATATTAGGGTTAAAACAATTGAGTTTAATAAGTATTAAACAAGAAATGTTAGAGAAAGAAGAAACTGAGAAAAATATAGCAAGTTTTATGATATTATGATATATAGCAGTGCCAGCTTTTTCATGTAGTTAAGGCAGAGAGTCCCATTCTGTGCAGACATCAGCTGTGTTAAGGGCTCTAAAAGATATGCTCTAGTCTAAGGCAAATACAGTGGAGTAGCTGTTTAAATCCCTATATGTTTCCCACTACTATAGTGTCCAAGCATCTCACAGTCTTTCACATTTAAATCATACAACAAACCTGATAGGTAGGGAAATGTTAATGCCCCTTATTTTGAGATGGGAGGTAGAGCCAAAGGAAGACTAAGCAAGTTGCCCAAGATCACACAGGGTGTCAGTGGCAGAAGAAATACTTTAACCTAGGTTTCCTAAATCCTAAGATATTGTCCAAGCCACTGGACCAGCTCTTCTCTCCTGAAAGGATGAAAAAAGGAGAGGTTGGGGGTTGGGGGAGAGAGGATAAAGGAATCAAACCAAGAATATCCTGTGATGGATCAGGCATAAGGAAGGGCAGGGTGCACTGACTAACTTATTCAGAAGTGCATAAGCTTTAGTAAGAAACAGCCTACTCTGTCAGATGCTATGATGGACTTGCAGAAAGCTTGGGTACCAAATAGAAAGGAATAAAGTAGTTTAAATACAAATGATAGGGAAAGGGAGAGGAAAGGATAGAAGGAGGTGGCTTACAAGGTGTTTATAGACATGCTCTGGGAGGTGGGAGGGTGCTTTAATTAGTGCAGCTCCAAAAGCAACACTAATTAAAAGCACCCGGAGCGTCACGTGTATCAGCAGCCTCGTGCTGAAAAACGGCAGCGAGGTACTTTGAACTAAAGCTTGTCAAATGAGCTTTAAAGCCCCCCACCACCATTTTTCAGCATGGGATGCTGATACATGTGACCCTGGAGTCTGCTGGAGTGAGGTAATTACCACTCTCCAGCAGACTCAATTAATCGAGTTTGCTCTGACATACTGTATTTACAGCACATTGGAACAGCCTCCCTGTACATGTATAGGAGCCCACAGTGCCCATCTGCTGTCTATATTGGCCAGACATTACAATCCCTACGTGAAAAAATGAATGGCCACTGGTTTAGGGTTACCATGTGTCTGGGTTTTCCTGGATGTGTCCTTTTTTTGGATCCTCTGATCTCCATCTGGGCAGTTTTTGGAAATTTGAAGAAATGTCCAGGATTTTGCTCTGCTCCACTGGTGGGAGTGGGGGAGGGCAATGGGAGGCAGGTGCACCGCATGCCTCTACTTACATGCACATACACATGGCCAGCATGCAGCCAGGTAGGGTGGTAGGAGCAGTCCTGGCAACTACATGCAGGTAAGACTGTGGGGGGAAAGGGTTGGAGGGCCAGGGCTTGGGGACTGTTGCAGGGTTTGGGTGTGTGAGGGGGGGCAGGTGCCTGCTGGCACTGGATAATGGTGTCTAGGCACGAGGGCTGTGGCAGGGCACAGGGCAGGGGGGAGGCACCAGCCCCTCCAGTGGGGGAAGGGGGCAGCAGGTCCTTCAGGGGCAGCAGGGAGCTGTGTGGCCGAGCTAGTGGCACTGGGACTGGTGCCTGTTCTTGCAGGGGCAGGGCACCCAGGAGAGGCTGCCCAGGGCAGGGAAGGGCATTGCCAGGCCACCTGGTGCAGCTCAGGAGCCCCAGCCCAGGGCAGAGGGAGTTACAGGCATCCCCTGTTCCTCCGTCCAGCCTGTATCAGGGCCAGACTTGATCTGCTGGCACCTGAATGAGCCAGAACCACCTCAGCCCCCGTGTTCCTGCCTCATAGGGATGGGGGCAGCTGGAGACCCCGTCTGACAGAGCTGGGGGGAGCTGAGGGCTGCGGGTCAGGAGTGAGGGGCACTGACAGGGCTGTGGGTGGGGAGTGACTGGCATCAGCGGGGCAGGGGGCTGGGAATACAGGGCACTGGCAATGCCACAGAGCTGCAGGTTGGGAGTGAGGGACAGCAGTAGGGATGGAGGGGGCTGCAGGTTGGGGGTTAGGGGCACTGGCAGGGCCAAGGGGCTGTGGGTTGGAAGTGAGGTGTCACTGTGACAGGTGTCCTCTTTTTTGGAACTGGAAATATGGTAACCCTACACTGATTTGAGATCAGTTTGAGAATGACACACAAGCCTATGGCGGAGCACTTTAACCTCCCTGGACCTTCCATCGCTGACCTCAGAGGAGCTGTTTTTAAACAAGAAAACTTATAGAAACAACTTGAACGTCAAACTCCATACCAAGAAATCATCCACAGATCAGACTGTGTTAGATGTGGTCTTAACAGAGACTACGGATGGCTATTCCATTACCTACACTAGCTTTTATAACCCTTATGTCCCTCAAAGGGTTAACTGCCTTATTTATGCTTTTCAACTTGCCTTTGCCTCTCACAGCAGGGCCTCTGTCACTACTATCCTTTCCTCCCCCTTTCTCTATCTTTTGTATTTAAATTACTTTATTCTTTTCTATTTAGCACCCAAATTCTCTTCAAGGCCATTCATAACATTTGAGGAGGTAGGCTGTCTCCTACAAAGCACGTGTATTTCTGAACAATATAATCTTTAAGATATTACCCTGCCTACATAACACAGCTAAATACCTCTATGTAATGGATCAGATTTTCCAAGGGGCTTTGCTTTGGTTTCCCCTGAAGTGCTTCCTGCCAGCTGTGCAACTGGCTTGTTTCACTCTTACCTTCTCACCTTTCCTCTTCAGTCTCTTCCATTTGTCTCTGACTCCTGTTGATTCCTTGAGACAGAGACTATCTTTGCTGTCTGAAGGGGGTCATGTACAGCACCTATTACAGCAAGGCTCTGCTTCTGACTTTACAGTTGTGCGGTCCAAATAATTAACACCACTGGCACATGCACCTTTTACACAGTTGTTCCCAGCTGTGTGTGTGCAGTTGATAGAATAGACATGTGAAATCCATCTGTGAACAGTGGACTAATTTTTATCACCAGTGTCCATAACACATGATAGTTGATTATTGAAATTAGTGGGATTACTTACCCAGCAGTGGATAACTCACCACTCTTGACAGTGGCAGAACTTAAGATACCAGTGCTCAGAGCACGCTCAGAAAGACCTGAGGCAATAAGTGGCAGCTTTGGAGGAATGCAGCCCAGCAAATTAATTTCTGGGACGCGTGATGCCCAAACATTGCTCCAAACGGTATTACTCTGTGGAGGTATGAACTTGAGCTCTTGCTCCACCAGCTCCTTCTGCACGTTCCCTCCCCCGCTTCGCTAGTTTTCATGCTCTTCAGTTCTTCAGGGCTTTTTAGGCAGTGCATATTGATGTATATTGTTTCTGAAGATTCCTGGGAGAGAATCTACAGGGTAAAGTTTTACTTCAAAGCATATCTTCAGACATCTGTTTGTACTTATTGCACAAGTATTTAGCACAGAGCAGCACATACTTGCCTGTAGCTTCAAGGCAAGAGCAAATTTTAAAAGGTATTAAACAGTCTTAAATATAAACAAGCTATCCCAGAAAATCTTACAGGCAAGTCTTATTCTTGTCAATTGTAAAATTAAGGCCTGGTCCTGCTTCTACTGAACTCAATAGGCCTGATTTATCCCTGTGTCAGTACACTATCCCTGAACTTGTGCCTCCCTTAGCCTGGACACCTTGCAAAGGCTGGAGCTGACCCTAATTTGCACCCAGGCTGCAATGATCACAGCACCAGCCAAGAAGAGCTGATGCAAAGGGGTGCAAGAACAGCTGCAATACCTATCACCAGATAGTCACTTCTGGGGTCCCCTTTGCCAGAAGATGGGGAGAGCATAGGAACAGCTACACTAGCTCTGTTCCTACTGGCAAGGCCTCTTTCTCCAGTGGAATATTCCCCTGGGGGAGATCCCAAATGGGCAAGTGGTAATTTCCTCATACAGTTGAAGTGATATTAGCCACTGCAGCTGCAGCCATGGAGCCAATGTCACAGCACAGCCAACTAATGCAGCTTCAAATAGGTTAGGTCTAGTCTTCATTTAAAAAGTGTGCTGGCAAAGCTATACTGGGCATGGCTATAATGGCAAACCTCCTACTGTACTCACAGCAGTAGAAAAGTTCATTTGCCAATTATGTTAATCCTTGTGCAAAATAAGCTTTACCAGCAAAACCACTTTTATACACTTTTATGCCAGTGGAACTGTATCGGGGTTGAGGCTTTCATCAGTCTAGAAGTGTTGCAATTCTCAATGGAATTCCCCATGGAAATAACTCACCAGCAGCAGTTTCTAGTGCAGACCTAAGGGGTGGTACTGTAGATCTGACATTAATTTGTGTATTAATCAACATTAAAAGGGTTCTTCATTCATGTTAAACTAACTCCACTGAGCTAACATGAACAAACATCACTCCACTTTTTGTTCATCATGACATGGCTTGAAAGGAAAGAGTCCAGATTCAAGGAGGTTTTCAACCAAGCAGCAAGAAAACAGTCTACAGTGACTTTGATAAACTGAATTATTAGCATTCCACAGACCAAACAGATCAGTTTGTGAGGTGAGGGTAAGTTTCCCCTTAAGTGTTTGCAGACAAAGTGAATCTGTGTTTGCTTCCTAAGAGACAAGCCCAGACAACTACTTTGTATTATAAAAGGAGGAGTTTACATAAAAGTTTTCCAGAGCTACTGTTTGAAGAGATACTATCAATTTCATTGTTGGGTGTTTAGGTGTAAGTTTTTAAGTCTGTTGTTGGAAATTTTGCAGTGCTGGTTTTGTTAGAGAATATCTGGTGCCTTGTTCTATCTTGAAAACTGAATTGTTTAGGTATTAAAAGAGATTAATGCATTTTTTGTGTCTTGAAATTGGATTTTAAAACTGTTCACTCATAATAAATCTGTGTGTCTACTTGCATTGTTACAAACTCTAGGCCAAATCCTGCCTTGGCACAAAGGAGCACAGCACCATTTACTTTAATAGAGCTTCAGTTCTTTCTACTAGATGAGGTTTTGGCCCTGTAATCTGAAAACCCTGGTATTAGCAAAACAGTATTTGTGATGGTATTTATTACAGTAGTTGTTTTGGTAAGCCTGTTTCTGCAAATTTTTTCTCTTCTTCCATCTCTCTGACCTTCTACCCAGGCACTTATGTTGTCTTCATTACCTTAGTATCTGAGCACTTCTCATTACTTAACAGATGACAACAGTCTCACTTATTCCTGCCTGTTCACATCCACCAGGAAGTCTTGGGTGGTATCATAAATGAGTGACTCTATTAGAATGAGTGTACTACAGGGGGAAAGCCTTAACAAACAGGTGCATTTGTTACACTTGGTTCAACATACCATTATTGTCTGTATCTATCTGTTGTTGGATGTCTCCTACTTAAGAGTATAACCTCTTCAGGGCAGGGACTATCTTTTTATCTTTGTATACCGCAATGGGATCTTGGTTCATAATCCATTAGGAGATCCTAATGATGGAACAAGAAGAAATGGTCTCAAGTTGCAGCAAGGGAAGTTTAGGTTAGATATTAGGAAGAATTTTCTCACTAGGAGGGTAGTAAAACACTGGAGCAGGTTACCCAGGGAGGTGATGGAAGCTCCATCCTTGGAGGTTTTCACAACCCAGCTAGACAAAGCTTTAGCTGGGGTGATCTAATTGGGGATGGTCCTGCTTCGAGCAGGGGGTTGGACTAAATGACCGGAGGTCCCTTCCAACCTGAACTTTCTATGAATCTATCCTGAGCTCCACTATTAATAATGATAATAATAAGCACCAGACATCACAGTGTGCCACAATGTTAACCGGACAGCATGGTCATGTGGGGGAGGCCATAGCAGACCACTCACAGATGTTTCTGTGGCTCTGTATGACAGTGAAGTGCATCGGCAGAAAGAAACTAAGATACCATTTCCCAGATACAAAAGTGAAATTGATTTGATACCTTAAGAAGGCAAGCCTGAGGTACCAGCAGTGCTGTCCATAAAGTCAATTATAGTAAAGTAAATGGTAAAGGCCTTTGGAATACTGGAAGTGGATTAACCTGCTCATTCAAAAAGTTTTACTCCTCTAGATGACCAGGATTACCGAAAAGTTTCCTTCTCTGTGAACAAGTGAGCATAGCTTGGCTGTGTTTGTGCCCTACCACGTCATGAAACTAGGGATGATGATTATGATGATGATGATGATCGCTAAGTTAATAGAAGTCACTATTATAAACATAACAATTATTGTTATCATTATTTTATTTAATCTATATACTTGTCATTAATTTGACATAGCTAATAATGATGAGTTTTTATTGTTAAGGGAACAATTTAAATGTAGTACTTAACAAGCAGTCAGACTTTGTCCTTTAGCCAGCATGAAGAGAGGGAAAACCCCAAAATTCCAGGCAACCCATCAGCCAACATGCAACATTATATACCACCACTAAACAGCCAGATAGAAGGAAAAAAGTCTTAAGTCTTGTCAACATCTATTGCTACTCAGATGTTTCTACAGTTTAATTATACAACTGGCATTATTCCTTGTAAAAAGCTAAGAGAAGGGTAGGCAGAGTATACTTATCTTGGAATTCACTGGATTAGAAACAGGAGCATGCTCTAACTTTCACATCACAGTTATTCCCACCATGTGGAGTTATATCCACAGGTGACTCAGTAGCACCTAGCTATCCCATAACACAGTTTCACTTCACAAGAAAAATTAGAGAGCAGAATACTGACCTCTTCTGTGTCGTCTTTGACCTTACAGAGGGATTTGACACTGTAAGGAGAGAAGGCTTATGGAAGCTTCTATTGCTATTGAAGTTTGGCTGCCCCGACAAATTCATTGCAATATTTAACCATGGGCTGATGGCAAGATTAATGGAAGATGAGAACATTTTTGATCCATTTCCCATAATAAATTATATAAAACAAAGCTGTGTCCTCAAACCCATACTATTGGCTGCCCCGTTTGTTGCCATGCTGTTGGTGCCCTCCATGATCTTGATATAGGTATTTGGATTAGATTCAGGATTAATGGAAAGCTAATGCCAGATGGCTGAGAGCAAAACCAAAAGCATATGAGGAACTCATCCACAAACTTCTCTTTGCTGATGCCTGTGCCTTGGCTGTTCATTCCTAGGAAGATACGCCAGTCATCATGGATTGCTTTGCTATTGCATGTGTGGATTTTGAACTGGCTATTAGGCCTGTGTGAGTTGGCAGTGATCTGATCCAGCTTCAGATGGCCGCAATCTGATCCTGGAGCTCCAGACTGGGTTTCTGCCTCGATCCGTCTGAAGCAGCTCCGAAGATTCAGAGCCACCTCGGAGATCCAGCCATAGGGTATAATGGGGAATCAATTAAATATCTATAACTTTGATGTTTTTTGTCCAATTTTGATGAAACTTGCAGGGATGGTAGCATCTGCTGAGGGCATGAAACCTGCCAAGTTGAAGAAGATTGGTGCAGGGGTTTGGGGGGAACTGTACCCCAAGTTCTTGAAAGCCAAACTCATGTCACATCTATGTGTTACATGACAGGGGGGTCAAAACTGCAGGGGTAGTAGCTCTTACTGAGACCACAAAGCCTGCCAAGTTTCAAGAAGATAGGTGCAGGGGTTTGGGGGGAACTACGCCTCAAGCTGCAGACAAGCAAAGCTTGTGACATGGGTAACCCTGCATGTGTTAAGGTGCAGCGGGGTGACAGCTGCAGAGATGGTGGCCCCTGCTGAGGCCATGAAGCCTGCCAGCTGTGGAGGAGAGCCGTGCAGGGGGGTTCTGGGGCCCTGCACCCCTAGCTGCTGACGGACAAAACTCGTGCCATGGGTGCTTGTGGGACTGACTGTGTCTGTCTTGGGGCAGTTGATTGTCTGTATTGATTCTTTCCTCAGCCTGGTTTTGTAGGTGCTAATATATGGCAATTAACTGGCTACGTTAGCTAGGTCCTATGTATTGAGCTGGTCCCTGAGTGAATCACGATTGATTGGTACCCGGTAACACAGTAGCTTAGTAGCCTGGCCTGCAGTCGTTCTCCCACCCCCAGGGCAGAGACAGTCAGTTGCGCAAGCACCCATGGCACGAGTTTTGCCTGTCAGCAGCTAGGGGTGCAGGGTCACAGAACCCCCCTGCACCGATCCCCCCCCATGTTGTAACACCTAGACGTGACATGAGTTTTGCTTTCAAGAATTTGGGGTGCAGTTCCCTCCAAACCCCTTCACCAATCTTCTTGAAACTTGGCAGGCTTCATGCCCTTTGAGTCAACTGCCCCTGAAAATTTCATCCAAATCAGGCAAAAAACAGCAAAGTTATAGATATTTTATTGTTTCCCCATTATACCCTATGGCCGGATCTCGGAGGCGGCTCCGAGGCATCTCGGAAGCTCCGACCCGCTTTGGAAAGCTGAACAAGGCCACTGCTTTGACCCGGATGTGCTGCTTCAGACCCCGAAGTGTCCGAAGCTTCTCTGGATCCGAAGCTTTGTCCAAAGCCTCGCGCAGCCCTACTGACTATTAGCTTTAAAAATTCAGAGGTTATGTACAAGTTTGCTCTTGGTAAGCCCCACATACCACCAGCAGTCACAACTAGAGGGTATACGTTCTCAAGCAAAATTCACAGTGATGATGAAGTCTCCATCAGAATTACTAATGCTTATGCAGCCTTCAGATGGTTACATGAACATCTTTGGCATAGGAGAGGTGTAACTTTGCAGACAAAATTGGAAATCTGCAAGACAGTAGTCCTGACCTTCTTACTCTATGCCAGTTAATCACTGAATCAGAGGGGAAAAAAGTACTGGAAGGGACTGCAGGAGGTCTAACCTCCTTTCTCAAGGCACGAGCACCCTTGTCCAAGTGTTTGTCTAACCTATACTAAAATCTCCTTTGTTGCAATTTAAACCCATTAATTGTCCTGTTCCCCCTGAAAACAGAACAATTAATTGTCATCCTCTTTATTAGCAAACTATTTGCATGTGAAGACTTGTTACCAACTCTTCCTCTTCTGCCTTTTCTACTCCAGATTAAATAATCCCAAATCTTCCATCCTTTCTTTGTATGTCATGTTTTCTGCACCCCTAATCAATATTGTTCTCTTCTCTGGACTCTTTCCAATTTGTTCACAACTTCCTTGAAGTCCTTTGCCCAAACTGGACACAGTATTCCAGGTGAGGCCTTACCAGTGCTGAATAGAGTGGAAGATCAATTGCCCTGATTTGCATGTAACATTCCTGTTAGTACTTCCTGGTATGTTATTAGATTTTTTTGCAACAGTATTTCACTTTTGACTCATATTCAGCTTGTAGTCCACCTTGCCCTGTCCCTGGGTCATTTTCTGTAGTACGGCAGCCTAGGCATCTATTCCTTGATTTGCATTTTTGAATTTGATTGTTCTGTCCCATGGTTAGTACTTTGCATTTGTCCTTATTTAATTTCATTCAAATTATTTCAGAAAATTTGTCTAATTTATTACAGTTATTTTGAATCCTAATCTTGTCCTCCAAAGTGTATGCTACCCCATACAATTTGGTGTCACCTACAAATAGTATTAATTGTGCACTCTGTTCCATCCTCCAAGTTATTTGCTGAAGAACTGAACAGTACTGGATCCAGAATAGTCCCCTGGGGAATTCCTCCTGATGCCTCCTCCTTTTAGCTAGACACTGAGCCATTTATGGTTACTCTTTCAGCATAACTATTCAACCAGTTATGCACCCAGTTTACAATAGTTTAAATCTGGACTATATTTCATTATCTTACTTATGAGAATTTAACAAATGGCAATGTTCGAAACCATGCTAAATCAAAGTATATCACACTCACTGCTCTCCTCCCATCCATAAAACTAATTATTTTTTCAGAGAAAGAAATCAGTTTGGTTGAGCATGATTTGCTCTTGAGAAATCCATTTGGCTATACCTTATTGCCTTACTATCCTCCAAATGTTTAGAAATAGATTCCTTGATGATAATGTTTCAGTATCTTTCTGGATAACAAAATTAGACTGAAGCTTGTAATTCCCTGGGTCTTCCTTTCCCCCCTTTTTAAAGATGGGCACTGCATTTGCCTTTTCTAGTCTTTTGGGAACTCACCTGACCTCAGGGAGCTCTCAAAAGACAATAGCCAATGGCTCTGCAGCTACTTCAGTAATTCCTTGAGTACTAAATCTCAACGGGGCCTACTGATTTGAAAATATCCAACTTGTCTCAGTAATCTCTAAGATGTTCTTTCCCTACTCCAGGTTGGTTATCCACTTCCCTATCCTTACTGCCAACTATGCTTGTCATCTAACTAACTTTTAGAAAAGATTGAAGTAAAAAAGGCATTAAATGCTGCAGCTTTCTCTGCATCATCCGTTATTAGATTCCTCTTCTGTTTCATTAAGGAACCTACACTTGCCTTGTTCTTTCTCTGAATATTTGCAGAATGTTTTTTGTTGCTTTTATGTCCTTTGCTTGCTGCATATCAGTTAGTACCTTAGCCTTCCTGATTTTCTCCTTATGTGTCTATACTACCCTCCTATGTTTTACCTTAGTAATATGGCCAAGTTTCCACTTCACATGAGATTTGTTTTTAAGTTTCAAATCATCAAAGAAGTCACAATTTAGCCACCCTTATATTTTGATGCATTTTTTATCCTTCCTTTGTGCTAGGATAGCATGCTCTTGTGTAGGTTGTCATAGAAAACCTACAACCATCCTGTCAAGAAACTGAACTATTTCCATCTAAGTTGTCTGAGAAAGATAATGAGATTAAGAAAGCAAGATAGAAACCTACATAGTGAAGTTCTCTGGTGAACAAATACACCAAGTATAGGTGTTATGATTATGGAAGTGCAACAAAGATGATCTAGAAATGTAGTTAGGATATTTGACAACTGTTCCCCCAAGAAAATCCTGTATAGCGGACAATATTCTGGTAGATGTTCACATGGTGAGTGACAGATAAAATGTAATGATTGTCTAAACACACTGTTGATTCAGTGCATTATTCAAAACTGAGAAGAAAAAGCCCATGAACAGAACAAAAATTTGTGGTGCAAATCCATTGCTGATGCCACAGCTATGAGAACAAGTGTATAAAGAACTTAAGCAGCAAAAACAAAAGTTTCAGCATCAGTTTCTCTCCTAATTGACAACATCCAGTTTGTAACTGTACTTTCCAAAAAAAAAAAAGGGACTTATCAGCTACCAGAGTACCTATTGCTGAATACCTTTATCATTGGATGAAATGTGGTTGTCTGACTACAATGGACAACAACAACAACGAAGTCATAAGATGATGGTCCCAGCCCCAGAGAGTTTACAAGTTAGCTTATGAGAAGATGCAGATGGTGGGAAAGACGAGCTCAGGGTGAGAATGCCACCCAACAAACACACATTTTTCAACTGGGCCAAGTTTTATACATGTTTTTGTCAGTCACAACATGTGGAAGATGAAAGTACCTGTTGGGCATGGTGACATGCCATTTTTATCTAATTTAATATGAATAGAGTTTTTATGAAAGGAAACAGGCTACCAGCCTAGGACAATGTAGTTTCTTCAGCTGTGAAGTGAGCACAAAGGGGGCCAAGATTCTCCATTGCAACCTGTCAAACCTAAATATAGAGACCACCTCTGAGAGGGAGAGTGTAATTGTGTCTCCGTGCTCATTGGGTGTGTCCCCATGGCCAAGAATGTGCATTCCCTGGGGACAACTAGAATTGGCACATATTGGTGCCACTGCTAGTTGTCCCTGGGGAACACCCCTGCATGCACGCTCTGGTGTGTAGCAAGTTGCTCCGAGCAAGTTAGGGGAGGTTGGGGCCAGCACCTAGGCTGGCCCCAGAAGCCTTACCTGGGATCCTAGGGGCCTCCCAGGGCTACAGCAATGGTGACCTGGGCATATAGAGCCTGACCAGCAGCTGGAGCTAGAGCTGGAGCAGGTTTCTGGCAGTGCACACTGCCAACATGTGAACCACCCTACTTTTTTCTAGTGTGGGTTTTTTTGACACTGCAATCTCTGGGTGTCAAAAAATCCCACCACGCTGCAAATTAGCAGCGTGGCAAATGCCTGCATGTGTCATGCATGTGGTTTGTGGTGCTGAAGATGGGTTTGTGGCACTGCAAACCATGTGTGCTTGTAGGGATGTGCCCATTCTGTCCTTGGCCTCCATGCTTGTATTGCCACAAGTGATGCCAGTTGGGTGCAGATGTTCTCGTCTTCCAAGAATTGGACTGCAGCAACGAGTACACTCACAGAATCCATTAGATGGTGGGCAGAAGTTTTCAAAAATGCCTATTTGACTTAAGACCCCAAATTCCATTTTCAAAAGATTTAGGCATTAAGGAACCTACAGGTATGTCTATACTGCATCTGTGGTGCAAGCCCTACCCCCTGCTCCTGCTCTGCATTCATCATACTTGGAAATAAGGCAGTAAAGCCAACCTGAGGACATATCCCCCTACAGCTGCTTTCAGGCACAGCAAAGAGAGAGAACTTACTACCAGTGGCAGGAGGCATCCGTCAGGCTGCTTGGGATGCTTCTCACCTGATGCTGAGAAGTACTAGTTTTCCTGTTTTACAGATGGAGAAACTGTGATTGTGACTGGCCTTTAATTTTGCAAGAGGTCTGTGGAAAAGTCTGAAATAGATTGTAGACCTCCTGAATCCCTGGTCAGTAATGGCACTTCTTAATTATCCTTTCCATTAGATGGTTAAAAACAAATCATTACCTTCTACTGAATCCAGCAGCCTAGAAAGAAAGGCTACACAGATCATTATCAGTCCTCTGAGATATCAAGTTCCCTCAGAGGCATGGTTTTACTTCCGGTAGCAGGACAATCCTTTTGTACTGTAGCTATACAGTGTTTAGCACAATAGGATCCTGGTGTTTGACTGGAGCTTCTACATCCTAAAGAAATATAAATAAAACAATATGGTTTAGACACTTAATAGTCTTATTCCAATATAATATCCTCCTACCATAGAATAAGAATGGGTTTTTCCATTGAGGGAAAATGGACACTTTTTGTTACCAAATTAAGAGTCCATACAGAGAATTCA
>NW_005843286.1:163956-190807 GCF_000455745.1 Alligator sinensis
GGAAGGTAGACCTGTATTGGTTTAAATTCACACTGTAGCTCATATCAGTGCAACTTTCCCCAGAAGGTGAGCCCTCAGTGACACATCTTGCTGTGTTGAGTTACCATAGCTCAGCTTTGAGGGTGTGCCATTCATTTGACACTCCTGTGTGTGGAAAAGATGGTACCATTGCTCAGACGCTAGCCAAGGTTCGGAAGATTTGAATTCAGTTCCTGGTTCAGAAAGAGAGTTGAATCTACTTTGAGTTTGGGGGAAAATAAAGTTAAAACAGGGCTGATATGTTAAACTTATCATGTATATTTCCTCATTCCTATTGTTTAATAATCATAATTAACTATGAAGGGAAGGTAAATAGTCTCCATTCCATGTATCTTAAGATAATAGGAAGAATGGAAAGATTTCAAACATTGGTAAGGTAATGATTTATAGAGCTGCACATTGCTTAAAACATCAATAAATCTAAGCCAAGAAATACCACTGCAGGCAGCAGTCAAAAACAGTTTTTGGCTCTGCTCTGCAAACAGAAATTTTTATTTGATCAACAGTGTTATTGCAACAGAATTGCTGTTCACACTCTGGAAGCTGGCTTCTAAATGGACACCTCTTACTGTTGTGAAATGCAGCTTCACAGTGGAGGTGTGGTTTAGTGAAAAGGTAACCTTTGGGAACAGTTTCAGGTTATTCATGATAACAGTGTCAGAATGTTTTAGTTTGTTTCTTTCTATTTGCTTAAACATTTGCATAACATAGCATTATGAAACTAATTTTGAAGGCAGCAAAAATATAGCCTGGTTTTATACTATGAATAGCACTCATTATGCTCTAGGAAGCAGATTTACTTGGCTTTTGGGGAGGGAACCAGAATGTTAATATCAGTGAACGTACTCGATGCCATACACGGGCAAAGACAATTCCTGCCACAGAGATTCGTCTAAAAGATAAACATAGAGAAAACAGAACACAATGAGAAGGAGCAGGAACTGATTTTTTTTTTCAGTAAAGCTGTTTTAAAAAATGGTGAATGTTTTCAGAACATGTCATATTTTGGGGGGTTGTTGAAATGTGAATTTTTGACAACAGTAACCCCAAACTGAAATTTGGAGAATTTCAACCAGCTCAATTTTTCCTATTTATATGGAATATTATAAATGACTTGTAGGTATCATTACAGGCAGGCAGCTAAGCAGCTATTTAAAGAAGGGAGAATGGTGGCTATTAAGAGCTGATATGTAGAACTGCCATGTGCAACAAGTTTTATTGGTTCTAGAGAACCCAGAAACGACACTACATATTCTTGAGCACCATCTGCTGGAATTTTATCTATTAGCTAACTATTTACATATACACAAATACATAGCACTTCTATGGTAGTGGCTTAATGAACTAGAGTATAAAACTTGTTCCAGTTGCAGGGATGGGATTTTTAAAAATGTGCATAAACCCATGTTTTGGAAAAGGAGACAAGGGTGTGGAGATAAGGCTCCCTGGAGGAGGAATAGGAGGTAGGTTGTAAGATGCAAGTGTTAAGAAGTAAGCCAAACCAGAGCTGTGTTTGAGGCCTTCAGGTAAGGAGAGGGAGTTTCAAATAAGTTCAGCCTTAGGAAGTTTTAAGAGATTAGAAAAGCTGAAAAAGAAGGTTTTGTCTGCAGAAAATTATCATCCATTATGTCATTTCAGTCTCCTTAATTCAAACCTAAAGTCATCATGTGTAAAGCAGAGGAACATGCATAGATAATTGCATGTGACTTAGTTGCATTTTCTCTTGATTTTAGGGAGAGAAGGGGGTCTCGCATTCTAAAGCAGCAGGCTCTTCCTCCTATAGAGCATGACTGACACAAGAACACAATAAAATCAAGCAGCCTGTAAACGCAGAAGTAATTTTTTTGCAGTTTCGTGTACTGAAGCCAAAACTGGCAAACTTTTGTCTCCCAAATTAAGCTCTTAGAATCATATTAAATAAGAAGCCTGCATTTCAGAGGTGCTGAACATTTGCTACTAGTACTGAAGCCAATGTACTTGTAAATACCTTTTAAAAAATATTTGTAGTTTTTTTAAAGGAAAAAGATTAGCTTCAGAACTACAGTGAGTAGTTGTAGAAGAATGGAATAGCTCAGAAGATTGGCACTGGGCTTTAGTGCCTATAGAGCATTGACAGAAGTGACATTTTGTTGCACAATCGTCCCCCTGAAAGCGCTCTATAGTCATGCTCTAACAGAAGTGTATAGCTTCAGAACACTTTAAAAGTGCCCAATCGCACAACTGTATCCTCTTTACATGAGGGTTCAGGTGAAGGTGCTCCAAAGTGGAGCACCGTCATTAACTTGTAATAGTGCCTGCCTGGGAGTGGGGCTGGGCTCATGCAGCTCAGTTCCACCCCTGGTGCTGTCTTCAGAACGGGAGGGGGGGAAGAAAGGGGGTGGAGGGGGAGCTTGGTCTTGGGTGTGGATTGGAGCTCCCCCAAGATGGGGCCTCCAGTCCATGTCCCCTCTCCAGTGCAGGCTGGGCAAACCCCAGACTGAGCTCCCTCCCCTCCTCTCCCTTCCCCACTCCCAACCTGAAGACAACACTGGGGCTGTGGCGGGGGCCAGGGTTAGGGAAGAGAGGCTGTAAACATGCAGCTGGCTCCAAAGTGGAGCTTGATCCCCCCAGACCCAACAGAGAACATCTGTTGGGGCGGGGGGGGGGGGGTTTGGGCAGGGGGCACTGTAACTCATGGTGCTACCTGTGAAGTGCCATAAGTTACAGCAGGGAGCTGCACATCTGTCAGTGCTCACAGTTTTCTGAATCACATCCAGTCCATATTGGTACTGATCAAAAGTTACTGCCATCTTAGTGTTAGCCTGTATGCTTATAAGCACATCAAGGGAAATGGTTGTCAAGTTGCCGCCTTCTCAAATAGAGATATACAGATCAGAGCAAAGTGAAAACATTGATGGCTGGGCAAGGTCCTTGCCATCTATTACCTCAGAGCTTTAGGTTTAGGTTGGAAAGAAACAAAACAGAATATCCTTAAGATGAGAACATGTTGTTTCTAGTTAGAAATATTTATCCTCATGTTCTGTTCTCAGTGTCATATGATCTGGGGCCAGCATTACAAAAAAAATCTATCATTGTCAGATAGCGAGTGCAGTATTTGCTGACTGCAGTGGCTAATGGTTCAGTGATATTGGCTTAGCCAGGGATTCAGATTTTGTGCTGGAGTTGTGGCAGTGGAAAAATGGTTTATTGCTGTAAACTGGCAGGGGGGGTCAATTATTTTGGGTGGAGGGCCACTTACCCAGTTTTGGCAAGCTGTCAAGGGCTGCATGGGTAGCCCCCGCCCCCTGGTCACCATCTTGGGACCAATGTCCCAATGTCTTGGGACCAGTGTCTCAGGGCCAGCGCCAGCAGGACCCAGAGTGGGGCGCAGTCTGGTTGGGGTCTGTGGAGCCGTGCTGGGCTGCACCAGCAGGGAGAAGTGGGGAGCTGGCCTGGCTCCATAGAGCCCCTGCTGGCCAGAACCCTGTACTCCTGCCGCCCTGCTCTGGGCCCCGCTGGCACTGGCCCTGGGAC
This sequence comes from Alligator sinensis, assembly GCF_000455745.1. Taxonomy (NCBI): domain Eukaryota; kingdom Metazoa; phylum Chordata; order Crocodylia; family Alligatoridae; genus Alligator; species Alligator sinensis. The sequence goes on from NW_005843286.1 coordinate 167,509, forward strand.
ACCGGTGCAGGCCCCGTGCTCCCACTGACTCCCACACCCACTCATTCTCAGTGCCTCCCCAGCCCCGTAGTACAGGCGGGGGCAGCGTGCAGCCCCGACCCCCTGCTTGCTGGCAGGGAAGGAGTTGGTGCTGAATGCGGGGGAAAAGCAGCCCCTCCCTCGCCCCATGGCCAGTGCTCCCTGCTACAGCCACTCACAGCCCATGCAGGGCTGTGCTGTACAGGCACAGGCAGCCCCACACGGGCTGTGAGCGGCTGCAGCAGGAAGCACCGGCCATGGGGTAGGGGAGGAGCCGCTTTTCCCCAGCATCTGGCCCCAGCTTGTAACCCACCCCCCACAGCCAGCCTGGGCTCCACACCAGCTCCAGGCTCACCCATCGGGGCTGCGCATGGTGCAGCAGCTGCTTGGTGCAAAGGAAAGTGGCCCCCCTGCTTGCTGCGCAGGGTAGGGTTTGCCATCACTTCTTCTGTGCTGCCTAGCGTGGAGCTCAGGGTGGGCAGCAACAGCAAATACTGCCCAGTGTGGCAAGTGAGGGGGCTGCTTTCCTCTGTGCCAAGCAGCTGCTGTGCCGTGCGCAGCCCCAACAGGGGATCCCAGAGCCAGCACGGGGCCCAGGCTGGCAGTGGGGGCGGGTTACAAGCTGGTGCTGAGTGCCAAGGGAAAAGTTGCCTCTCACCCGCCCTGTGGCTGGTGGCCCATGCTGCAGCTGCTCGCAGCCTGTGTGGGGCTGCCTGTGCCTGCTGAGGACAGCCCCATGCAGGCTGTGAGCAGCTGCAGCAGGGAGCGCCAGCCATGGGACGGGGGAGGGCCACTTTTCTCCATGCTCAGCTTTTCCCCGGGCTCCCCGCTCCCCCGCTTACCTGAGTTTCCCGCGCTGGTGCAGCCAGGGAGCCACATACATGGTCCCAGGCTAGAAGCCCCTGGGGGGGCTTCCGGCTGGTGGGGCAGGGCTTGGTGGGCCCTGCTGTTGTAGGAGCCCACCAGGGCTTCCCTTAGGTCCTACCGCCCCTGGCTTCTGTCATTTTTGACAGGAACCAAGAGCAAATAAATATTAATTTTCTAAATTTTTTGGCCAGATAGAATGGCCTTGTGGGCTGGATCCGGCCCGCAGGCCGTATTTTGCCCACCCCTGCTGTAAACCCTATTCTCCATAGCGGAGAGTCTGGGACTTATGTGGACTAATGGTGTTAGTAGATACTGAAGCCCAGCCAGAACTACAAATGGATCCTTGCAGCCTGTGAATAATGTTAGCACCAGTTAATAAAGGAGGTGGGGAGCAAGGGTACTCAAGGAACATCTCTGTGAGTCCTAGAAGAAGTTTTAAGCTCACAATTGTTATTATAGTATCTGCTTCTTTGTGAATGAAGTCAAGCTGCAGAATGGGTGCACAGAGCAGTTCTATAGATCTCTGGACTTTAGTAAGGTGAGATGTTACCTTCTGTACTGCCCCTCTTGGGGTCCCTCTGACTGCCTCCCTCTTTGCCTTTTCTGGATTGCTCAGAGGGACCATGGGTTATAAGCAGCAATTAGTGAACTAAAATATTGTGTTTAATCATGGAGATTAGAAATGAGCTTTATTAGCCTTGAGAATAGTCCTGAAGTGAAGTGTTGGGTACCTGTGCAGTTGAGTTGCTTAAAACTGCCTGAGCAAAGCACTGGATAATACCTGGTAGGAAACAATTGCATTGACAGGTAGATGGATTGGTGACCTGATCTCTCCCATTAATAATTTCTATGATATCCTAATACAATGGCTAAGCTCATTCACTGGATGTTTCTGTGGCAGTGATCAGAGATTAACAGCAGTCACACCACATCTTTAGACATTAGTCTTAATTCTCTACTGAGATGAATACTGTTAGGATGAACACAGTATGAATACTAAATACACTTCCCTTGCCTCCCATACTACACATTGAAAAACAAGGCAGTGTTTCATTGTTTTGCAACTGTGACATCTAGAAACTGCTTTAGTCAGATTGCAAAGCAGCTGGAAAAGTCTTTTGGTTTACCTGAGGATTCCCTTCATCTGCCTGAGGTTCTTCTGCCTATAGAGAAATACTCAAATGGGATAGAGATGACATAGCAGTTCTTTTGCCAATATTGAAAAGCTCTTATGCCAACACCCATCCTTGTCCCATGAGGCTAAAGCTGATGAAGCACAGCCACAGTGCAGTTGTACCTCACTGATCCCCAGCTGCAACTAGGCCTCCTTGGGCATTTCCTGGCCAACTGTAGGGCTGGAGAACCATGGAAGTGGTTTAAAGTCATTTTTACTTCTCACTCAGGTCTTGTATCAGTTGCAGGTTACCTGGAACAAGGAATCCTACTTTAATTTTTTTTTAAATTAAAGTTTACATTCTATAGGAACTGATGAGAGAAGTGTCATAAATGGTGTCCAACCCACTTCTGGTCACACTGACCATTGAAAGACACCATTTAATACAGGCTACAGCTATTGCTGAGTCTTCAGTAAAAAGGAGTTCCTTGACAAGCTTGCTTAAGGTCTCCTCCATGCTGTAAACAAGTACTACAATCGGGGAACCAGTTACAGCATGCTAGTCGCCCAACATGATTAACATGTTCAGGGTAGCTAGGAATGAATGATATTCCCAAACTGAACAGCCCTACGCAGTCCAATCATGTAACATAGTTGAGGATTCATGGCTTAAACAGGAGTTAACTCTGGGCACACTGCAAGACCAAACCAGGTGTTAAGCACTTTGGGAGATTATCACATTGAAACTAGATCCTGTTAGGTTTTACAATGTAGACTGGATCTTTAATGTTTGATTGTTGAAACAATTGAGAAACAAGGGGCAAAATGAGTGACACCTGGAAGTTTATGTAGTTTCCTCTCCATGTCTCTGACTAAATATGCTTGTTCTCAATAGAATCCTGTTCATTTTTAGACAAAATAAGCCATAGCAATACCCTTTAAAACCCATTTAAAAAGGGCTGGAAAGAAGAGTCATCCACTAAAAGAGAAGGTGCATTAAACGTAGGGTGCCCCAAGGCAGTGGCAAGCTCTACAACTTGTGTAACTAGCCAGGGTAGGGAGTTGCACTGACAAGTTATGCAGGCTTTTACAGCAGCAGGGAATTTGATCCTTCTATTCTAAAACTTAACAAGTAGCAACACCTTAATCACATGCCTAGGTCACATGGTAAAAACAGCTATGCAGAGCAGCATATGATAGTGGGTTTTTTGTAATGTAAGATGAGAGCTGTGAGTGAAATTGGGGTAGGGTTTGTTACTACCTGCCAGAAGGCAAAGTAATGTCTTCACAATCATTTCTGCCTTGTTTTCAGGTTTTTTGTTGTTGCTGGGGGTTTTTTTGGAGCACACGGACTTCTCAAACTGTGTCAGAGCTGGTAGCACTGCAGTTCTTTAGGTCCTCACAAGATGACATTGTGCTGGAGCCAATCACCTATGTTTATGGTCTTGTCAGATTTCATTATCTGAGTTGGGTTGAGGCAAATTAGACCAGGATCTTTGGATCATTGCCTGCCATGACAGTGAGCAGCAGGCTGCAGCATGGCTGAATACACCTGCCCAGGTACCTCCGGAGTAGGCTAGCTTGCCTTGCTGAGGAACAAAGATTTCAGTGTCAGGTGTGGGAAGATGGTAACCCCATTGTGGGAGGGAATTCTGGAGGGAAGTCTTTTCAGGGGAGTGGAGCGTGTTGTACAAGAGAAAGGGTTATATGGGTGTATTGGGTCTTCACAATGGATTTGGTAGCAGGATCCCATTTAACCTTAATGTACAGACTTGCCACAACAGTGCCTGGCTGAGGGACTTCCAACAGATACTCAAGTGCTTTAAGATGCAGTGCTAATGGTTCACAAGTTGTCTTTTCCCCCTCAGTCAGTCTTGAGCAAATGCCTCTCCATGGTGTTAGAGGTACCCAGGTATTTAGGATTTCTTGACTAATAGGTCTGTAACAGTGTTTCTTGCTACCTAGACAGTAAGAAGGCTGCCGTTTGGTGTAGGCAGATGAAGTATGGATAGTTGCAGGGGAATAAGCAGCCAGAGAAAGCCAGCAGGTAGGGGCTATAGGGTTGCAAAGTAGCTACTTGGTGGCCAGCTGCAAGACACTATGGCAGAGCTCTAGACAAGCAGATCTGTGGTAGATGAGGGCAGGCTGCTCCTTGAGCTGAGGAAACACACCTGGAACTGAGCAAAAGAGGTGTAGCTTGGGGAATATAAACCTGGGAACTACAGACCAGTCAGCCTCCCTCAGTCCCTGGAAAAAAACCATGGAGCAGATCCTCAAGGAATCCATTTCTAAGCACTTGAAGGAATAAAAGATGATTAGGAACAGTCAGCATGGGTTCACCAAGGGCAAATCATGCCTAACCAACCTGATTGCCTTCTATGACGAGATGACTGGCTCTGTGGATGCTGGGAGACGGGTGAATGTGGTGTACCTTGATTTTAGCAAGGTTTTTGATACTGTCTCCCACAACATGCTCATAGGCAAGCTAAGGAAGTATGGGCTGAAGGAATGGACTGTAAGGATGGATAGAAAACTGGCTGGAGCTTTGGGATCAGAGAGTATTAATCAATGGCTCAGTGTCTAGTTGGCAGCCAATATCAAGTGGAGTGCCCCAGGGGTTGGTCCTGGGGCCGGTTTTGTTGAGTGTCTTCATTAACAACCTGGAAGATGGCATAGAGTGCACCCTCAGCAAGTCTGCAGATGACACCAAGCTGTGGGGAGTAGTAGATATACTGGAGGTTAGGGCTAGGATTCATAGTGACCTAGACAAATTGGAGGATTGGGCCAAAAGAAATCTCAAGGACAAGTGCAAAGTCCTGCACTTAGGATGGAACAATCCCATGCAGCAGTACAAGCTGGGGGCTGACTGGCTGGGCAGCAGCTCTGCAGAAAAGAACCTGGGGGTTACAGAGGACAATAAGGTCCTTGGGCTGATACTCTCCAATGTCTTCATCAGTGACTTGGATGAGGGAGTGAAGTGTATTCTGTCCAAGTTTGCGGATGATACAAAACTATGCGGAGAAGTGGACACACCAGAGGACAGGAAACAACTACAAGCAGACCTGGACAGGTTGGACAAATGGGCAGAAAACAACAGAATGCAATTTAACAAGGAGAAATGCAAAGTGCTGCACCTAGGGAGGAAAAATGTCTAGCACACCTACTGCCTAGGAAATGTCCTGCTTGGCAGCACGGAAGTGGAAAGGGATCTCAGAGTCCTAGTGGACTCCAAGATGAACATGAGTCGGCAGTGTGATGATGTCATCAGCAAAGCTAACGGCACTTTATTGTGCATCAGCAGATGCATGACAAACGGATCCAAGGAGGTGATACTTCCCCTCTATCGGGCGCTGGTCAGACCGCAGTTGGAATACTGCATCCAGTTTTGGGCACCGCACTTCAAGAGGGATATGGATAACCTAGAGAGGGTCCAGAGAAGGGCCACTCATATGGTTAAGGGCTTGCAAGCCAAGCCCTATGAGGAGAGACTAGGGCACCTGGACCTCTTCAGCCTCCACAAGAGAAGGCTGAGAGGCGACCTTGTGGCTGCCTATAAGTTCATCATGGGGGCGCAGAAGGGAATTGGTGAGGCTCTACTCACCAAGGCACCCCTGGGGGTCACAAGAAACAATGGTCATAAGGTAGCAGAGAGCAGATTTAGACTAGACATTAGGAGGAACTTCTTCACAGTTCGAGTGGCCAAAGTCTGGAATGGGCTCCCAAGGGAGGTGGTGCTCTCCCCTGCCCTGGGGGTCTTCAAGAGGAGGTTAGATAGGCATCTGGCTGGGGTCATCTGAACCCAGCACTGTTTCCTGACTATGCAGGGGGTCAGACTCGATGATCTGTTGAGGTCCCTTCCAGCCCTAACATCTATGAATCTATGAATAAGCTGAATATGAGCCAGCAGTGTGCCCTTGTTGCCAAGAAGGCTAATGGCATACTGGGCTGCATTGGTAGGTGTGTTGCCAGTAGGTCAAGAGAAGTGATTATTCCCCTCTATTCAGGACTGGTGAGTACACATCTGGAGTACTGTGTTCAATTTTGGACCCCCCACTACAGAAAGGATGTGGACAAAATGGAGAGAGTCCAGCGAAGGGCGACAAAAATGGTGAGGGGGATGGAGGACATGACTTATGAGGAAAGACTGAGGGAACGGGGCCTGTTTCGTCCAGAGAAGAGGAGACTGAGAGAAGACTTAATAGCAACCTTCAACTACCTGAAGGGGGTCTGAAAGATGATGGAGCTAGACTGTTCTCAGTGGTGGCAAATGACAGAACAAGCAGCAACAGTCTCTAGTTGCAGTAAGGGAAGTTGAGGTTAGATATTAGGAAGAATTTTTTCACTAGGAGGGTAGTAAAACACTGGAACAGGTTACCTAGAGAGGTGGTGGAATCTCCATCTTGGAGATTTTCAAGACCTGGCTAGACAAAACTTTGACTGGGGTGATCTAGTTGGGGCTGGTCCTACTTTGAGCAGGGGGTTGGACCAGATAACCTCCTGAGATCCCTTTCAACCCTAGCTTTCTATGATTTTATGGTTCTATGACTGGGAGAGGTGACTGCCAAGGTACGGGAAATGCTCAACGTTTTCCAGGGGTTCTCCACCAATGGTAATTTGTAAGGGGGGAGGAGGGCAGCTTGTGCTGGGGGCAAATGAGATATTTCTGTGTTTAAACATTCTTTTTTTATTTATTTCCTTTTTTTGAAAAAATTATCAAAATTTCTGTGGAAAGCTGATACTTTTCATGGAAAAGTTTAGTCCATCAAAATAGAAACGCTTGGAAAATTTGAAACCAAACAGTTTTTTGTCAGAAAAAACTTATCTGTCAAAACTGAAAATTTCCAACAGGATAGAGGCTGTTGGCCGAAAACAGAGATGTTCCATCACTGCAGAGTAGGCAGTGACTAGAGTACTCGCTGACATGCAGGAGACCAAGACTCAGTTCCTTATTTAGGCAAGGAACTTCAGATTCAGTTTGCTACATACAAGATGCATGCCTAAACTACCAACCAGTATTTAGGGGTAGAAAGAGTGGGGAGGCTGGGGAAGACTCTTAATCTCCCCTGTTGAAAGTGTTCGACTTTTATTGGTAATTAAATATTTAATAGTCCAGAAAGTCAGTAAGACCTACTGTATACCTCAGCAGTTAGGATACATATGGAGAACATTGGGGTCAAAGAAGCAAGTCCCCTGTCTAATCTCAGATGGAGCATGGACTTGAATCTCAGCCTTTGGCAGCAATAGCTTAGTGCCTTGTTTAGCTAATGGCAGTTTGAGGTACAGAAGTATCTCTCCCTTGTTTTTAAAGAAAAATTTCAAACCTCCTTGAATGTTCAAACTTTCATCCCAATGTCAGCAAGAAAGTTTCTGAAATTTTATATCAAATCACAGGACAGGAGAACCAGGTCCTTCTCAAAGCTAGTCAAAAACCCAATTACCCATTGAAAACAGTTTTGATGGAAATGTTTTTACCAGTCCTACTTTAAACTTGAAATATTGCTAACATCAAGATGTAAACGCCATGCAGAAGCCTGGTAGTGCCTGCGTGACTGCTGTGAAACACAAAAAGCAGGAAATGGTTGTGTCATTTTCCATTTTTCTTGGCTATGGGCCTCACCTCTTGCAGTTAGCTCTCTTGAGGTTGGGCCCCTGCTGTAATGCTTGAAATCACCTGAGACTGTCATGGAGATCTCATCTTGTGAAGAAATGACATTAACCTTGTGAAACAAAGTGGACAGCCCTTTAATATCCAGGAACCTGCAGCCAGCTGACCCAGTATGATTATCACAGCAGCTCAGAGCGGTCAGATGTTCCTATAAAAGGGCAGGAGGGAGATGGGTTCCTATAGCAGGCTCCTGTACTAGGGGCTTTCAAGGGTTATGGCTGAGGACAAGTAGAGGAACAGGTTTTGTTGTGGCAATTCCTCTGTAGATTAAAACTGTGCCTAGAAAGAAAATTGGGTGTGTCAGCAAATCCTCCTTTTGCTGGAAACACAGGCCACCCACTTATACCTTGGTTGTGTCATCATGATCTCTTGAATTTGAACACTGCTGAACTGAAATCGACTATGTTTGGATCTAACTTGGTAAACATAAAAAGGCTGATTCTGTTGACTTGATACATGCCAGATCAACACTCGGGATCTCAATATTGTGCTGTTAGACAGGAGGGCATGATACAACATTATATACACACACACAAACTACACAAACACTCTATGGGTTCATACACACATGCACATACACAAACATGCACTTCCGTGGCTGTGTGTTAACACTAGGGGGCATTTAGGGTAATTTAGGCTTAGGGTTACTCAGGGTCATGGTGCTGGTGTTACTTGGGGTCAAGGTGCCCCAGAGTTACTTAGGATCACTTGGTACCCGAGGGTTACTCAGGGTCACCTGGTGCTGGGATGGAAGTGGGGGAAAAAGCCGGGGTTTTGGAGGTGGCAGAGAGGGAGCGAAGATGGCAGAGAGAGAGAGAGAGAGAATGAAGGTCAGAGCGGCGGAAAGCAGAGATTGGAGCAGGGCCAGGAGGTCAGTAAGACAAAAACCCAACTCAGGGTTCCAAAATAATAGTTGTATTAAACAGGCAACACACTACACAGCCCCATGAAGTTTTTGGTTCCCACAGACATGAACAAACACTCACCCCCCCCCCCCCCCCATACAATGGAAGCAGGAGAGGAAAAGCTTAATGGAGGGATATGAGGTCTAGGTATGCAGTTCAGGTCCCTTGCTTGGGGGAAGAAGGTGGGTGATAGCTACCTATCTCAGGCTGAGAGTTGATCCTTGATGGCCAGTCGGGGTCTTCTCTAGCAAGGTGTTGTCCAGAGGGAGGTCACCAGCAGGGCCTCTGGGTGGATAGGTGGAGTGGCGTAGTGCTGGTTCAGACGGAGAGGGCATCCCAAAGAGATTACACTCTACCACCCCTTTATAGGAGTGGGCTACCTGTGTCTCCTATTGGAAGGACATGTCCAGGCAAAGACAGCCCTGCTCAGATACATACGTGCAGATCCAGTTGTCCTCATTGTCTGGTGGGACACAATGGTGGGGTTGCTGGTTTCTGTAGGGTCTTTGTCTTCCAAATATTGGGTTCCTGTAGGTTCTTTATCTTTCAAATAGTGGCTTTTGTCTCTATTCCTGGGTGAGGTCTGTGGTTCCTGGGTGAGTCAATGCAAGGCAAGGGTCTGGTTGTTGAGATGATCGTTCTGCTAGAGGTCTGCTACCATTGAACCTCAAGCACCCTCATTCATTCCCATTCATCCAGGAACCAATTTACATGAGACTGGTTAGACATGAGTCACAGTTACAGCATATTATACAATAGGTTATACCCAGGCAGAGAACACAAGATGGAGACTTGACATACAAAATGGAAACTTGACATTACTTTACAGACACAGGCCTAAATCATATACATTCAAGATAAAACAGTAAAAATCAATACAAACATAATAGGAACATAATATAATACAATATAAAACAGTAAAAATCAATACAAACATAATAGAACACTATTTACAATATAAAAGGGGCTTGTTACTATAAAGAAGTATAAGAACTTATCTTAGTTTACCTAGTACTACTTGTAATCAATTATAAGGGATAGAGAGGGCAGAGAGAAAGTCAGAAATGGTTGGGGAAGGGGAGGGAATGTATTTTTAAGTTAAAAAAAAAAGTAAAACCTGGGGGTTTTGCTACAATTCCAACAGGTTCATGTATTATCCCCCCCGTTCACCCAGCTCACTGTTCTAACTTCAGTGCTGGTGCTGACAGTGCTCGGTGCCATTGAGCCATAGCTGAACTCAGAAACCCAGCTCTTATCACTGGGGACCTCTTACAGGAAGGTTGCTTGGGTTCATATTACAAAACATAGAACTAGTGTGTCATGTTTGAGCTAATGGAAAATTAATGGATTCCACCATGACCGCTGCTAGGAGAATTTCTATTTTTTCTAGTCCTCTTTAAGCTCTATTTCTCAGATGCTCACTGCTGCACTATTGAGCTACTAAATCTTCTTTGTCTAGCTAGGTGCCTGCAGTTATCAACATCATTCCTTTGCCTGTTCTTATCTTCCTGTCTTTCTATGGTGCCCACCCATAAAGTATCCAAGTGCTTTGACTTACCCATTTGGCTAGAGAGGACTTTCATGAATTTCCATAGCCTGCCTTCGCTTTGCCATGCACAGTTCCAGCTCTCAGTGCCTCCCACCTGGGATTGCTGGAGGGGGAGGGATTGGAGGGAGCCTTAAGGAATTTGCCTAAGGGTTTACAATTCTTTACATTCCATTTCTTCTGAAGTACAGGAATTGCAACAACTGCATGGCCTTTCACAGTTTTCTCATCCACTTCTTGGCTTGCTTTCTGTTTGAGGGGACAATCTGATTAAGGATTCTTGCCTGGGGCTTAGCTGAGCTCTCAAGCAGCACTAGTATTTCTAGTTTCTTCACAACTACCTGCTCCTATTGGCCAGATAAAACCCAGAGTTCCTTCTCTGATGGCGAGAGCCATGCTAGCTTCAGAGGTTACCTGGAATCTGTTACGTTTGCTGTTTTTTTTATTTGGTGGGATGAGACTGAAACACAGACAAATGGAAGCAGCCCACATTTCTTCACAGAACTTGTTCTTCAACTTTCCCCTTTTATGTATTAAATCTCTTCTGCAGACGTGGAGATCAATCAGTGCAGCAACAGGCACTTTGAGCTAGTTGGTTCCAGCTGAGGTCAAGCAACCTGCTTGCTAACTAGCCTATCTGATAGGCTATGGCACCCAAATGAGGACAGCACAAACAGCTGATAAGTGCTGAACATTACATCCATGGGCCTGAACCAGTCCCTCAAACCCCTGTTTTCAAATTTCATTCTGACTGGTGGCCTGTGGTCATGGATCTCTGTCTGGCTCCATTGCTTCTGTCTTTGGTTCCTGCCACTTATTTTGGCGGAAAGCAGGGTAGATTTGTACCTTATAGACTACCAGAAACAGATGTTCTGATTGCTGGTCTTCTGGTTATTGACTGCTTCCTGGTTTTTGTTTCTGGCTCATGAACTGTGTATCCTGCCTGTTAGCCTTGAGTTCAGAGATCCAACTACCATGTTGGTTACTGCCCTGGGCTCCTGACTTGGTCTTAGGATGGCAGTGTGGGCAGCCCAAATTGGTTTGCTTTCAGACTGCTACCTTTATCATTGGGATAAGCTACCCATGCTCTGGTCTCTGGCACATCTTCTCTTTCCTTACAAAAGGAGAGGTGCTAGGTACCAAAAATAGTAAGGGGCTTGTTAATGCCCAGCATGGCACTGGCAACTAGATAAGAAATGGACTCGAATGCAGCTCTTGTGCAAGCTTAGCAGCCTTGATGTTACCTATTTAACGGATGGTACCTTGTTAACTGTTGAATTAACACGTTTGACTTACCTGCTCAAAATATGGGGTTGTCATATGATGGTACGATGCTCTGCTACACAGCTCTGTGGTCTCTTTCCACAAGGCATCTCACAATGCACAATGAAAAGGACAGGGAATTTGGAACATGGGTTCAAACTGCCAGTCTTCTGTGATTCCTTTATTGGCATCCATCCATTTTGCTAATGCTATATCAGAATTGTACTAGGCAGCTGGGGGACCTACCGCTGAATACTGTGATCGTGACAGTCAGGGCTATAGTTATGGAGGTATGTAATGCCATGAAGAGAGTGCCGCTGTGCTGTCTCACAGAGCGTGGCCATATATATAGGAGGTTACTAATGGTTCTGTGAATGGATAGTGTTCCTGAACTGGATGGGGCTATTCACGGAATATGTGACTGTTGTGAGGGGTGGAGAGGAGCTGCCCCACATTAGGCCAGAGACTATATCAACAGAAACAAGCAGCTGATCACTGTGGAAAGGTCTCAGTATCAATGTGGGGTCATCTGGTAAGGTCAGCAGTGCCAGGGCTTCCTTAAAAAAAATCAGACTTTCTTAAAATGAGCAAGGGACCATTTGCTTCATGGACTGCAGTGGATGCTAGTGGAGTCACAGTTCCTTTTGTCCCTCTTGGAGGCCTAGCTTGGCCTCTGCTTCCCTGGCTTCTGAGTCCTTTTACTTGGGCAAGAGAGAGCATGGGTGAAGTATCAGTGCTTCAGAAGACTGAGGGGCAGGTAGGGGTAGTGTCTTGCAAAAGAGATTCATTTCTCCTTACATACCTGTGTGATAAGTGCTTGCTGTATTTAGAACACCATTTGTGAGCGCAATGGTGGGAATCGGTGGGTTTAGAAGGTGAAGAAACTTGTGAACACAATGGCAGCTGGAGGGAATATCCTTGCTGTGGTGAGGAAAGAAGAATCAGGGATGCACTGTCCTCTTGCACCGTGGTAAGGAAGTAGTTAAGAGCACTGAGCATGCTGGACACAAGGGAATGAAGGAATCTTTTGTACCCTGACTTTTCTTAGGCATTGGCACAACGTAGGATGAGCAGTTTATGGGGTGAGCTGTACCTTAAAACTCTTCAGGAAAATTATTCCAAAATGAATCTTTTGGGATAGCAAACAACTCATGTCACCTGAAAACCCACATTTTCTTAACAAAAACAGTTGCCTAAAAATATAGTACAAACTTGTGGCCAGTGGCACCGAGGCCTGGCCAAATACCAGTGCTCACAAACTTGTATAGGTAGGGATCTACCCTATTTGCAATTTCACATTTTCTTGTGGAAACCACAAAAAAAAAAAGCAAACCCACAAAAAATGGCAATCTCTGCAATTTTACCATGGAATCATCAGCAAAAAAACCCAACCTAAAAATAAAAATGGGAGCCAGTGGTCCTCAAGGCTCCTGCAGCCTGGCCTCACAGCCCGTGGGGGTGCCCTCTATGTTGTATGCATCCTCTCCTTTCTAGGGCTATGTGTTTCAGGAAACATCTGTTCTCTGCTTCTGCCCGTGTGGTTCTCTGAGACATGTTCAATGACTCTTGGAACAGATCGTAGCCCACTGGATTGACGCACTGTCAGTCTTCTTGAAAATTATAACGCCTGTCCTTGTACAGGTGCTAAAAGAAACCTGAAAGAGTACAAATACCTACTGTCCCAACAGTTAACTGCTGAGGGTTCCTGAGCTGTGAGGATTAACACACCCATCACTTGCACCTTTGCCACTGAAATGAGTCCCCAGCAAGGCTCTGTAGGTTCAAATTTAGTTTGGGTCTCTGCCCCCCAAATTCCCAGCTCCTCTAAGAGCTCAGCAGGCCACATGATAAGTCTTCACAGGCTGGATTTGGCCTGCGAGGAGATCTTTTGACACCCCTGGCATAAAGTACGCTTCAAAATTAATAGCATTTTGTAGCAATTATTCAGACCCCTCCCCACAACCTGGTATCAAATCTTTAGGGAAGCCTCGTAATGTCTATGCATTTTGAACCATGGCTATAGTCTGACTTGAGCCATTTACCTTGAGAAATCTCAAGCTGAAATGCATTAATGAAAATGGGAGCTGAAGTATATTTTCTATTGATCTTTTTTTCCCTTCTGTCTGCCTCTACAATGTACATGCCTTTCATGCAGTGTTTGGGGTTTTTAACCCTCATGGTGCCTACATCTTGAGCAGGGGGGAATAAGGGGGATGGAATGGATGGAACTGAATGGAGGTGAAATAAGAAGCAGCCTAGGAAGTGGTCTATGGAGGCAGCAAATACATCCAATTGTAGGATTTGATACTGCAGGGAAATATAATTATAGGACTCTGACACAAATGCCATTTTGATTATGTTATGGAGGTAGTGGGTTAAAGGCAAATTGGTGGTGAGCCTCCTAGCTCTTCCCAACAGGCTGGTACCTGGAAAAAAGCTGTAGACAATTGTATTGTACTACAGAATAGTACAGTTGCTCTCCACAGCATTTTTAGGCTGGCTGTCCTCAGAGGTTTGAATGTAACTGTCTGTATGAGGCTCTCATGTAATCTATAAACATACTTGTGTGCCAAAGAAAATGTCCTGGTCAGACCCCACAGTATATCTGGGATCAAGTGTGCTTGTCACATTGTCTTGGTGCTTGGAAAACCCTCCATCTTGTCATCTTGGAATGCAGTGCTTAAAAGATCAAATCCAGTTCTTTATAGCAGGGAGGTAACAGCACTGTTATCAGAGGTTTCAACCTGCTCTTTTGTCTGCAGGTACTTCTGGACTTGCAGTCCAGTCCAAGATCAGTCAAATGCCAGGCTTCTGAAGAAACCCATGTGGGAGTAGAGGAGACAAGAAGGACACGGCTGTGGAGTCACATGGGGGTGCTGCTGTCTGATATTGAAAAGGTATTCCTGGATACCTGCAAATGTCTAAATGTCAAGGTGATATACAGTCAAGATGACCCTAGCACAGTGGGAAGGCACACAGATAAATGTACAACCTGATCCAGGTGGGAAGCACTGCAGCAAGCAAAGTAGTTAGATGGCCAGAAACACTTGTTAGAAATGTGGGGAAAAAAGCTTGGGTGGTGGTGAGACACTGGAAGGCAAAGGGGCTAAAGTTCAGGTGATGCAATACACCAGTGTAGAGAAGGCTGCAAGAGACCCTGTAATTAAATTAAAAATGGAGGTGGAAAGAGACAAAATATGGTCACCATATCAGAGGCTTCTGGTTCTGTGTCCAAAACTAATGGTTTGTTTATTTTCCATTTATATATAATGCCCTCTTGAGGGATACATCCCAGTAGACAAGGGACAAGGAGACTTTAGAAGTTGACGGTGTTTGTCTTTAAAGTAGTGGCTAAGGCCATGTGTAGATGAAACGAGAGGTGTGTGCACATCACACTTTAAAGCAGGCTAAATGCTTTTGCACCGCTTTTATAGTGTTGGTGTTTGCACGCCTCGGCAGCATATTGCGCATGCCAGGGGTGTCAAAGATCTGCTCACAGGCCAAATCCAGCTGCTGTAGGAAATTCGGCAGCATAACGCACCTTAAATGACTTGGGGTGCAGTAAATTAAAACTTCTCCGAGGAGTTTGTTTGCTGCCCCTACAGCCGTGGAGCGAAGCACTGGTCTCCATGCAGGTCAGGGGCTCTACAGAAAGCCCATGCAGGCAGCCCAGGAAAGCAGGCTCCGCCCAAGGAAAGCGGCAAACCTGATCTTCCCTCCACCCCCAGAGCCTGCCTGCTTGCCTGAGGTGTGCGGGGGCCTGGTGCTTCCCTCTGTGGCTGTGGTGCCCCCTGGGACCACCTGAGCCGGGTGCCTGTGGGTGGGTACCCCTGGGGAGGGGGCGCTGCTGCCACAGAGGGAAACACCAGCCCCTGCCTACAGCCCAGGGGCTGCTCCACTTACCGGGAGCTCACCCTCCCCACCCTGCCGGAGAGGCAGGTAAGTCAGCGGGGTGTGTGCACAACATGGGGGTGTAATCAGCCCTAAACTGAAGCGGTGCTTTTTAAAACCCACCACTTCAATTTAGGGCCCCCATTTCATCTACACATGCCCTACGATTTACTGTGTGCTATTTCAGTAGGTTTCTGTTTTCTGGCCTACTCTGCAGGGATGTTTTTACAGTATGAGTTCTCCATTTAAATCCCTTTTTTCTTTCATGTCTAACAAACACTGTTATATAGAACACAGAAGAAAGTAGACAAGATTATTAAACATCATTTTAAGCACTTCTGGTTGTCTGAATAAACAGCTCCCTCCAGTTACAACCTCTGTTTTGCTTTTTACAACACTAGTTGCTCTTAAAGTTCTTTAAGGTCATGGAAATAACCTGGCAACTCAAATGCAGGGCTTCTCCTGATTGATTTCAGGGAGTGATGAGCACCCATAGATTTCATAGATTTTTTTAAGGTCAGAAGGGACCTTGTAGGTCATCGAGTTTGATCCCCTGCTCTAGGCAGGAAACAGCACTGGGGTTAAGTAACCCCAGCTAGGTGCTTGTCTAATCTCATCTTGAATACCTCCAAGAAAGGGGAAAGCACCACCTCCCTTGGAAGCTCATTCCATATTTTGGCAACCCTCACCGTAAAGATTTTTTTCCTGATGTCACAGACAGCCAGCCCTTCTATAGCAGATCATGGTTTAGTTGATTCCTTCCATAGAGGCACAGTTGAGAAGTATTTTTTCAGTCAAAAAAGTGTAGAGCATGACATGAGACAGCATGAAGTTTAGGAACCAGAGAGAGAGATGGTTTTGTTTGCTCATCTAGGGACCTCTGTCACGTCTGTTTCCATCTAACTTTTAGGTACTTGCATGGGCCCCACATCTGTACTCTTCCAGCACCTGAGTGAGGTAGGGAGGAATTATGATCCTTATTCTAGAAATGAGGAGCTGAGGTACAGAGGTGGTACAGGGTTGCCCTTGCAGTCTGTGGCAGAACAGGGAGTTGAACTTGGTCTCGAGTCCCTTGGGTTGTAACTTAGTGCAGTTTGTCTATCCACCGATCCTTCCCAACCTCCTCTTTCAAATCCCTTCCCCCAGCTTTGCTTCTTCCCTGTGACCCAAAATTTCAGAAAGGTTTTGAAAGAATGGCTATATCTCACCACTGCACAACTGCTTTTATGGAGCCCAGTCCTTGAATCTTGTCTACCATTTCTGGAGGAAGAGATGTTGTAAGGAAGTCTTTGACCTTATGGGCTCTTGTCTTCACTTTGGCTGAGCTCTGGAATAAAGCTTACAGCTTGGCAGACATTCTGTTTTCTGGCTGGACAGCACCTACAACATCTCTTCCTTGGCTGCCTGTCAGTTAGCAAGGATGTACCCAGAATCACTCCATGAGGCTGTGGCTGGCAAACATCAATTTGGCTGTGAATGGTGTGTGCCAGTTGCACTGTATAGCTCTTTCCTAGGAACAGAGGCAAGGGAACAGTTTTGACAGATTGCAGTATCAGTTGTTGAAGGGCAGGCACACTTCTTGAGAAGGAGCAGTCTTTCTCCTAATTAACTGCTGAGGGATATTCAGCTTGCTGCCTATCACTTTGCCCTTGAGCCACTTGCATCTGATCTGACAGGACTACCAATTCAATTGATAACATCCTTGGCTTCTGAAGCTAGAAAATCAGGGACTCTGACTAGCTGGGGATTTCCCCTCACATGCAGCATGTAACCAATGTAACTAGCCGCACATTATCGTCTTTAGAGATGTCTACTAAAGGAAGCATGCTGGAAGCCCCTCTTACTCTCCTGGATGTGTCTGCACTATATGATATCACCAGGGATCTGGGTTTTCAGCTTGCCGTGGAAAAAAGCAGTAAAACCTGGATTTTCTCTTTTTAAGGAGAAAAACACAGGGAAATGGTCGGTTTCCCCTTGCAGGCTAGCAGAGTTCCAGCCTGCAAGGGGCTGGAGGGAGCGGGAGGAGAGCGATCAGGTGGGGGTGCCACATGCATGTGCGCACATACAATTTCACATGTCCATCAGGTAGTCTGGAGAGCAGCTCCCACGGGTAAGTCTGGCAGAGTGGCGGGGAGTTGGTCAGGGCTGGGACTGAGGCTGCTGCCCAGCCTGGACAGTGTGTGGGGCTTGGAGCCTGGGGCTGGAATGTGCAGCTGCAGGGCCTGGGCAGGGAGCAAGACGGGCAGCTCATCCAGGGGGGACAGACGGTGGGGGAGGCCTGGCTTCTCATCACTGCATGCACTCTCAGGAGGGACATAGTGGGAATGTGCCCCCCAGACTTGTGTACAGGGCTGGCTGCCTGCTGCGGGGCTGGCTCCCAGCCCTGCTGCTCTCCTCCCAGGGCCTCTACGGCCCAGTGGACAGGATCTGGCGCAGCAGGGTAGAGTGTGGCAGGTGGGAAAGTTCATTGCCAACACTGGGAGCTCTGTGCCACCATGGTGAGGCACCCCCTGGCAGGAACGGGGGTGCTGGCACAGAGTTGTGCCCTTTGCTGCTGCTGGGTGGGCAGGGGGTGCCTCACCATGGTGGTGCAGATCTCCCAGTGGCAGCAACATTCTTCCCTACCCAGGCTCACTCTGCCCTGCTGTACTGGGTCCCACCCACTGGGCCACAGAGGCCCCAAAGGGCAGCAGGGCAGGAAGCCCGAGCCTGCAACAGGCAGCCTGCTTCTGTGCCCCTCAACGGGCTCCTTTCCGGCCATGCCACTTGTGGGGGAGGGAGAGTCGGGCTCTGCTCCACTGCTGCCTCACACAGGTGGCAGTTGGGGCTCAGGCCTGTTGTGGGCAGCAGGGGGCTGTGGATGTGGGCAGGGCTGGGGGAAGCAGGGGGCTGTAGGTGAGGAGTGAGGAGCACCAGCAGGGCTAGGGGGCTGTGGTTTGGGAGTGAGAGGCAATGGCATGGGCTGAGCCAGTGCCGTAGCAACAAAGTTTGGCGCCTGGGGCAAAGCCCTCAGCGGCAGCCCACCTTGTCCTGCACAAAGATCTGGGGGGCACATGACCCCCCATGCTTGCCTGGGAGTGTACACAGTGGCAGGAGCCACCCTTCCCCCATCCCGCACTCCTCACAAATGAGCTGCTCATGGCTCCTTCCCATACCCTGCCCCAGCTGGGCAGCACCTGTTGGCACCCCTTTGCTTTGGTGCTCAGGGCAGTCACCCCGCTTTCCCCCCACCCCCAATTGCTACAGCATTGTGCAGGGCTGCTCAGTACCACAAAGCAGTGGTGAGCAAAGAGGGCAGGGGTAGCCCTTATTTTCCACGCTAAAAAACACAAAATCAAATACCAAAATTTATAGGTATTTAGAATTTATTTTATTGTTGTGATTGAGGCACTGGTAGGCTTCCAAATTGCTTTAAAGTTGTAAATATATCAATACAATATTGTGCTCAACTGATATGTATAATATGTATATTTTTAATCAGCGAATTTGTGATTTTTAAATGAGAAAACCAGGATCCCTGGACATCACTGCCCATGGCCTGCTGGTGTCTCACTTCAGAGACATTTCAGGGGTTAATAGAAAAAGATCTGAAATGGCTTCAGAGAATCTGCCCTGCAAAGTTGCTTGCTGATGCCTTCCCTATAATTTCAGACTGGTGTCTGCTTCCACTCTAAAGCTGAAGACCTTATACTGCCTTCATGGCCCAGGATCCATGGATTCCCCAGTGCTGAGCCCAGTTACCTGGACTAGGTAAGGGGGAGAGCATCTTGGCTCCAGTGGCTGAATTCAGACCTGGATAATATGCTAGAGCAACTATGGGCATGCACTGCAGGGCAACTGGAAAGCTGATACTCAGGGGCAGTTGAGGATGCTCCTGATGCAAAGAAATCTGTGGCCATAAAGCAGCATTGCCTGATGTGCCTTTCTTCTCCCTGTCTCCTCTTGGGGTGTCTTGGTGGCAAGAATAGAGTGCATAGTCCCTATACAATCACTCCAGCTGGCACAGTGTAGGATGGCCCTGTCAGCTAAGGGTGGACCAGCTCCTTCCATAACAATCGTGAGATTGGGGTGGGTGGGGATTGGGGTGGTATGTAGTGTAGAATTGGTGCAGTGCAGGATCCAACATGTACCCTGTTTTATTTCTGCAACACAGGACAGAAAACAACAACATCACTACAAATAAAACTGTCATAAGCAGGAGGCATTAGGGAACAATAAACCAGTGAGGGTAAGGGGACAAAAATCAGCTTGCCATGAGGTAAGCAAGGCACTTACATGGAATCAGGTACTCCATGGCGCACACTGGTGTGTATGCTCTGACCCCATTAAAGGTGAGGTATCTTGCCCCATACTGCAGGATTAGAGCATGTAGATAGACCATTACCATAGAACAGCTTATGGGAAGTTTAGTGTCTACACACCAGGGGCAGGCAAAATGTGGCCTGCAGGCTGAATCCAACCTACCAGACACTTTCGTCTGGCCCTCAGTGCCCACCAGCTAATTGTACCCTGCCCAGCCTTTCTGCTCATGAGGCATGGGAGTGAGGCACCCATTTATACGGCCCCCCTGCCAACATACCCTACTGCATCTCACTCCCACCCTCATGGGTGAAAGGGCCTAGCCCAAACAGCAGCAGCATCCAGCCGGGGCCACTACTGCCACTGCTGCAGCCACCAGGGGACCTGCTTGGCTTCCCCAACATCCCACTCTCCCCAGACAGCAGGTAGGGAAGCGGTGGGGGGCGGGAGCTGCAGCTGGGTGGGAGTGCAGAGCATGGAGCTGGGGCTGGCAGCAGTGCGGAGCTTGGGTGGGCAGGATGTGGGTGTGAGGGAGGGTGGGGGGTGATAGGGACCCTCCCATGCTCACCCTCCATGGTGCAGCAGCAGCGGCAGCAGACAGGGATGCTTGGGGCACTGGTGCCCAGCACAGGCTCTGGTGCCCGGCAGCGTGCGACTCCAGTTGGTACTGCACATTGCAGCGAGTGCAGCTCAGCTGGGCTGCCTCTATTGCCATCACTCCCTGCCACACACACACAGCCCCTGCACTTGTATACCACTGGAGGGAATCTCCCTGCACTGGAGCTGGCTGCCTTCATCACTCCCTGCCATATAGGTCCTGGGACTCCTCTCCACTTCCATCAGAGTCCCAGGACCTGTGTGGCAGGGGGCAGTGAAGGCAGTCGGCTCCAGGATGGGGAGCTTCCCTCCAGAGGTGCGTGAGTGCAGGGGCTGCGTGTGTGCGGTGGGGAGTGCCAGCGATAGAGGCAGCCCAACCACGCTGCGTTCACCAAGATGTGAAGCACCAGCTGGAGTCGCGGACCTCCAGGCACCAGTGCCTGAGTTGGGCACAAGCACCCTGACCACCCCACCCTGGTGCTGCTGCTGCTGCTGCTGTGCAATGGGGGGAGTGTGGGGTGGTCCTCACACCCCCACACCTTCCCTCACACCCCACAAATGCCACACACCGGCACCCTGCCCCCACAACCCCCACATATACACCCCCTGACATATCCTATGTCCTCCCACATGCAACATACACCCCCCAACCACACACCCCAATATGCAAGACTAAAAATTAATTTTTGAGTTATTATGCAGTCACCGCTATATAAAGTATGCAAACACAGATCATGACAAAATATTTTTTGTAATAAAAAATATGTTGTAATATATTTTTTACTTTTAGTGTATGATTTGACATTTAGTGTATGATTTGGTTTATATCTGGTTCTAAGATGTCAGCCCCCATCTCTCAAAAGGAGTATTTTTGGGGGGCAAGGGGAGCGATGTCCAGTGGCAAAGGTCAGGGGTTAGGGGGTGGGACTTCCGGTTCCCAGATGGAGACCAGGGGGTGGGGCAACTGTCAAGGGGTATGACTACCCATGCAGCCTAAGAAAGCTCACCAAACTTAATTAAGTGGCCCTCCACCTGAAATGATCACCTGCCCCTGCTATACACTTATGGGCAGATCTAGACTTCTGAAAAAGGGGTGAAGATGGTGAGTTTCATCATCCCATATAAAATAACACATTCTTCTCCAGCTAAAAATAAACTAGAAGTTTCCTAATATGTCAGGGGCCTTGGGCTGTATTATTCAGTTTAAGATTGAAGCGGAAGCAAAAATAACTTAATTGGAATGAATTAAAAACAATCCACAGGGCTGTGATATAGGATCTTCCTTACCAGGAGCAGCTAATAGATAGCATTGCAGAACAAAGGCTAGCTTGATTGGTGGAACATCAAGCCCATTAAAAAGAAAAGTGGGTTGTTAACACCTGTGGAATGATTTTAGAAGCGATCAGGAAGATTATAATGAGCCATGAAGTCAATTGACTTCCTCAGCACTCCTTGACTAGAAGCCACTGCCAGTGGTCGGTTTTAAACTGCAAGTGGAGCAGGAATCAAAGAAGGGTGCAAGTGTACTACTGCACCCCTCCTGTATCTGCCCCTGTATACACCTATGTCCTTACAGCCACATGTTCAAAAGTGTGTGGGCACAACTGTATATTGTAAAGTGTATAAGCCAGATGTAACTTGAATGAGGTAAATGAGAAGAAGAGAGGGAACTGACAGAACCCAAGTATGAGTTATGGGAATTTTACGTACAAATGAGTTAGGGGAGTTATAAGCACAAATCAAGGTTTATGACTACAGAGAGACTGAGTCTGAAAAATCTTAAATACTAGACAAATGGTAAGGGAGACTTGCTGGGGTAAAAAAGGTGTGCCCATAGCCATGAGAATTCAGAGCATGCAGCATTCTGATTATAATGTTCTAGTCAGGGCCCGTGTAAAGCACAAGCTGAAATTTTGGCCATTCATACAATCTCAAAATTGTACAAGTTTAAAAAATGTCAGCTTACTTGAAACCTGGATCACTGCATGGGACAACAGGACATTCAAGTCAGGATCAGAAAGGACTGAGCATTCCACACAGCTGAAGTAAAGATTGAAAAAGAGGAATTAACATAAAAAATGGGATTCAGATGTGAAAAGCTGAGTGTCTGAACCCATTAACATGACATATCTATGTGTAACTTCAATAGCTTTAGATCTATTCAGTTAGAGAAACCTTCCAACTATTGTGAAATGTAGTGGTCTGTCACAGCAGTGACTGTTGGGGAAAGAAACCTCATTCTGAACATCATCAGGGCATCATTAATAAATTGAAGAAGATAATCTCAGCATCTCATAATAGTCCTGTACCTTTCATTGCTGCTAACACAGAACTGTCACAACAGCAACAGATCTAGTAGCAGGGCCATATTCAGCACCTTGCATCACCTTGTGGGCACCTTTCACATCTGTATGTATCTTGGGTTGGGGAAGAGATGCCTGAGCTCTCCGTATGTGGAGTGTTCTGCTGATGGGCACCCCAGTTCCCCACTGCTCAGCCTGTTGTGGCAAGCATGTATTCAACTGCCTATTCTCTGTGGCCTCCTGGGGAGAGTGGGAACCCATCAAAACTATAGCAGCTTAATTTAAAAGTCTAGAAAATATTATTTGCGTATCCAAATATATATGTAAATGCATCGAATAACAGAGAAATAGGTCTGGAAGGGACCTCTGGAGGTTATTTAGTCCAACCTGCACCCACTGCCAAAGGTGGGACCATCCCTATCCAAACTGTCCTATGCAAATCCATTGTCTTGCCTATTACTAAAACTACACAGACAACCCTGACACAGTTACAAGGTGTAACACCCTAACCTGCCACAGGTAAAGCAAGGGGGCGGGGGAAGCAGGCAATGTCCTGCTGGTACGAGGGTTGTTAAAATACACTCAAGAGAACCAAGGAAGAAGGCAAACCCCCACCACTGTCCATACCAATCTGACCATGGGGTAAAATTCCTTTCTGACACCAAATGTGGTAATACGTCTGACCCTGAGTTGAGGGGTAAGACCCTCTAGCCAGGAAGCTCTGGGTTTAAGCCTCTGCAAGAGCATTGGTGCGCTCAGTCAAAATCCCCAAATGCTTCTGAAGAAGTAAATAACAAACAAACAAACAACCCCCCTCCAAAACCACAACAC
>NW_005843286.1:190823-224920 GCF_000455745.1 Alligator sinensis
CCCCCCCAAATCTCCTGATACACAAAAGGGGAAAAAAATTCTCCCCGGCT
The DNA here is from genome assembly GCF_000455745.1 of Alligator sinensis. Taxonomy (NCBI): domain Eukaryota; kingdom Metazoa; phylum Chordata; order Crocodylia; family Alligatoridae; genus Alligator; species Alligator sinensis. The sequence continues at coordinate 190,874 of NW_005843286.1, forward strand.
AAATATGGCAACCAGCAAAGTCCAGAAGCATAAGAAATACCTATAGTAGAGGATAGACTTCTACATCATCCCTGACCAATGCTTTGTCCAACCTCTTCTTGAGATTTCACAACTTCCCTAGGCAGTCTACTCCACTGCTTCACTGTTCTAACACACACGTTTAAATCAAATACATAAATAAATATGTTTAGTTATAGGTAGGCTCCCCCAAAAAACCCAAGAGGCAATAATGCTAACATACAATAGGTACAAAGTGAAACTGCAGAAAATGGTGAAGAACTAGGAATCCAGGTTTTAAATGGATTTAATCCATGAACAGAGGCATAGTCAGGCATTTCTGTGCCTGGTGCAGATCAACTGCAGAGCACTCCTCTATGTGCTATGACATAATTACTTCCAGTGTATGTAGTGCCCCCCCACAATGTGAGGGCTTCCAGTGCCAGTGAACCACTCGCACCATCCTTGCTACAGTACAGCCTATGAACAATGATATATTCACTCATTCAGTAAATCTATCTGCTTCTTACAGAAGCACCTGAGCTGAAAACTTCAGAGCCTGGCTATAATACTTCTAAAGGCTGGGGATCTTCTGGTTTTAGATCCTGATTTTTGGTAAATCCCATTTGTACCATATGCATCTATATCAGTCTGCATACACACCCAAATACTTATTCTGTGTTATCTCTCCACTTTGCTCAGGAATATAACAGGCTGCTCTAGTTTGCCCGAAAACCTTCCTTCATTATCAGATAATGGTACTGCTGATGTTAAGTGTGTTTTGCAGACTTGCAGTTGTGGGTAGCTTGTCCTAGTAAAATATAAAGGAGATAAGAGTGTTTTGTTCCTGAGAACAGACTAAGGGTGTGATCTGAACTGTCCATGGAGAGGAAACTAATGAACTGTAGGTAAACATTGCCTCGATACAAAACTAACAGTATTTTCTTCCTAACCAGCATTGTGCTCATGGTAGCTATTTCTTGATTGGGTGTGACACTGTTTAAAAGCTTTAGGCTATAACAGCATTAAACCATCATATCTGGATATTTTTCCCCCTGCTGTTTCATCCATAAATCTACCTGCTGTCATGGACAAAGTACAGACAGTCAAAAAGCCTGAGGCTGAATCAATTCAATCTTCACAGGTTAGGCTAAGCTGCGTAGATTGAACTGATAAGCAAGTGAACAGACATTTATTTTTGATTCTGGAAATGCAGCCACATGCCTGCAGTGGCCCAGGCCACAAGATGAGGGCACAAGAGCATGCCTGCCTGTTTAGCTGGAGCAGACAGCTGGGGCCAAGGCTAGCCCGCCCGCCCACCCTGCAAGGAGGGGGTTTGCAGGGGAGGTGCAAATCGTCCTGGTATGCTGGGGGATCATGAGTTAACTTGAATCTGGAGGAGATCCGGGACAGAAGTTCAATAAACTGATTTAACCTAAATCAGTTAAGTCTGATACTACTTCCAAGTTTATCTTAATCCAGTTTTGGCCATTTTGAAAGTGGTTTATGCACACTGAACTTCTGTTGTGTTACAGATTTGAACCAGTTTCTGATCACTTATACTGATTTATGTGTATATTATACACATTTATATCTAGTTTATTTATACCTAGCCCTGGTGGCTGTATGGGCATAGTAGACCACAGGACAAAGCCTTCCCAGATGCATTTCTAATAAGCCAAAGGATAAATTTGACACAACATGCCCAGTCTCGGACTTTTGGTATTCCAATATTTGTTGTCTTCAGAAAGGCCATAGCTAAATAATTTAGGTGGAATTCAGTATATTTAATTAATAATTTTTAAATTAATTAAAAATAACCTAGATTGTGTGGCTGTGGGTGCCGCCCCTGGTTGGATTTTGTTCCATTGCTGACTCTTAAAAATATTAATTTAAAGTGCTCTCATCTGTTTTATAAGCCCTGCATAATACTGACCCAAAGAGACCTGTACAAATTTACCAAAAGGTGACAGGGGAAAATGTTTCTGACCAGAATGAGCTTTTTAATGAACACTGTTAGCACTGAAACAAATAGAGTATGTCTAAGCCAGACATTTACTCATATCTTGTTAGTCCCTGTTTCTTATGCTGTAGATTTTGAATTTGGTACCAAAGTCCAGTAAATATTATCTCAGAGATCATATTCTATAAATTTGTACCCAAATTCCTATTGTACTTAAAATTTCATATGGTAGATATTTATGCTTTAGTAGTTTGGGCTTGGGAAACATGATTGGATTTTGTCCTCTTCTTTTTTTTTAATTTGGTACTATTTTATGGATCCAGTTGAGACTACAACATCAGATGTTCTCACAAGATATGCAGAAAAGTTAGATTATATCCAGGGAAACCTTATTTTCCATTGACTCATCAGGTCCTTTTATTGTCAGTGAACAAAGGATGATTCCATTTCATGATAGAATGCGCTGCAACATATTCCTGAAATGAAAGCAGACCCTTGAAAAGGAATCACCACTCAAGTTATCAATACTTTTGATTAGGTGACTTTATTAGGAATAGAAGATTCCCAAACAGGCAAATTCAGAGTCTCTGAGCACATGAACCCTTAACCAAGTGATAATATCTGTATTTTCCTATACTAGCCTCTGAAGACTATACTGAAGCTCCATAGTGCTAAATTTCAGTAGATTAGGTGAAAGGTCATAATAATGGATAAAGCCTCTCAACAGTCATGACTAAGTTCGCAGACAACACCAAACTATGGGGAAGTGCGATCACAGTAAAGGATAAACTGGCAATTCAGGCTGACCTGGACAGGCTCGCAAGGTGGGCGGATCAAAACCTGATGATATTCAATACAGAGAAATGCAAGGTGCTCCACCTTGGGAGAAAAAACCCACATCATACTTATAGGTTCAGCAGTGCTACACTTACTAGCACCACGACTGAAAGAGACTTGGGAGTCATGATTGACCACAGGATGAACATGAGCCACCAATGTGATGCCGCAGCTGGCAAAGCAAATACAACTGGCTTGCATCTACCAATGCATCTCAAGCAAGACCCAAGAAGTCATCCTCCCGCTTTACTCGGCCTTGGTGAGGCCGCAGCCGGAGTACTGCATCCAATTCTGGGCTCAACACTTTAGAAAGAATGTGGAGAAGCAAGAGAGAGTCTGGAGGAGAGCTACTCATATGATTAGAGGTCAACAGAACAGGCCTTATGAAGAGAGGCTGAGAGGCATGGGACTCTTCAGCCTGGTGAAGAGAAGGCTCAGGGGTGACTTGGTGGCAGCCTATAAGTATATATGGGGTGTGCACCAGGAACTGGGAGGATGTCAGTTCACCAGGGCACCCCAAGGGAAGACAAGGTCTAATGGTCACAAACTGCTGGAAGACAGTTTTAGGCTGGACATAAGGAAAAATGTCTTTACCATCTGAGTCTCCAGAGTCTGGAATAGACTCCCCCTAGAAGTGGTGCAAGCGCCTACTCTGCATACCTTTAAGAAACACTTTGATGCTTATTTTGCTGGGGTGATCTGACCCCAGCTGACTTCTTGCTCCTTGGGCAGGAGGCTGGACCCAATAATCTCACAAGGTCCCTTCCAGCCCTGATGTCTATGAATCTATGACTTTTTTTTTAAACAGATGTTGGCTGATACAAATTAATTTACTGGTTTTGCTTATCTCAGCACAAGATGAATTCCATTGCAATATTTATGATACGTGTCTGCCTATTGTCTGCTCATATCGCAGGGAACTCTACCTCTCCTAGGTATGACATGAAGGACTCTGTGGAACTGCAGCTATTGTGGATGGCATCTTTGCTCATGTTCAAAGGAAGAACATGTTCAAAAGTTCATGCTGTCCTCCAGAAAGTCACACAAGGAAACAGGTCTGCCTCAGTGCTTAGAAAAGCACCTTGTGTGAGTCATTTCTCTTCTCTGTCTGTTTCCCAGCTGCTTTCTTGTCAGTGTTGTCATTTTTGGACTATTTCCTTTCTGTGGCTGGGACTGTCTCTTGCTGTATGTATGCACAACTGTGCTGGGGCCTTGATCTCAGTCAGAACAACTGGGTGCTTCTGTAATACTGATAATAGTAATTCTAGAGGCAAGATATTTTGTACAACTCCTGTCTCTAGATAGCATCCAAGTAGGTCCATTTAAAATACTTGAGGAATATAAATATAGTCTTTGGCATGATTAGCTCTCTGTCCCACATTTGCATCAAATATTAAAATTAAACATTTTAAGTTTTAAAATTAGTGGGCCATTAGAACAGTTGCTGAAACAAAAATTGAGTTAATTTGGGATAATCAATGTGACACTGCTCTCCAGAATACAAAGAAACTACAGACAGATAGGACTTCTTGGCCAGGTACAGATATTAAACTTTCACCAGTGTGGCTAGGGACAGAAATTACATATAAACCAGTTTAAGTGATTGGAAACTAGTTCAAATCTGTAACACAACAGAAGTCCAGTGCATCTAAACCATTTTCAAAATGGCTGAAACTGGCTTAGGATTAACCTGGATGGATGTAGTATCAGACTTAACTGATTTAGGTTAAATTAGTTAATTGAACTTCTGTCCCAGATTCCCTCCAGATTCAAGTTAACTCAGAATCCCCCAGCATCCCAGGATGCTTTGCACCTTCCCTGAACACCCCTGCCCCACCTTCACAGGGTGGGCAGGCTAGCCTTGGCCCAAGCTGTCTGCTCCAGCTGAGCAAGGAGGCATGCTCTAGCACCCCGCACCCCCTGCCAACTTCTGGCCCGGGTCACTGCAGGCATGTGGCTGCATTTCCAGAATCAAAAGTGAATGTCTATCAGTTCAATCTATGTAGCTTACATTAACTAGTGAAGATTGAATTGATTCAGCCTTGGGCTTTTTGACTGTCTGTACTTATTAGGGGTGCACCAATAGAGATTTTTTGGGCTGATACCAATAGCTGATTTTTAAGGAAGAATATCAGTTGATACTGATTTGATTTCCGATATGCAGCCCGGCAGCTTGAAAAGCAGTGCCCGGCTGGTAAGTCTGTTGTGGTGGAAGTGGAAGGTGAAGGAAAGGGGCATTGGGGTGGGGGCAAATTGAGTCCCCTGTGGTGAGGGAGAGAGTGGGGCAGGGGATGAGGCTGGGGCAGGTGCTGGAGCAGGCACTGCCCAGCCAGGGTGGGGTGCAGGATGGAGCCAGGGGCTTTGGGGGGGAGGGGTTTCCTGCTGCTGTATACACCCTGGGAGGGCACTGGGGCATGTGCCCCCTGATCTATGTACAGAGTTGGGCGGGCTCCTGCTGCAGGCTGGGTCCAGGGTCTGTGTCAGGCTCTTCTTGGTGGGGGCTGAGTAGGGCTGCGCTCAGGGTGGGTGGTGGCAGCGCTGGGAGGGGAGTTGGAGGGTTACGGCAAATTTTGGGGTGGCTGCAGCCCCCCACATAGCCCTCTCCCAGCACCACCACCACCTGCCTCAAGTGCAGCCCGGCCCAGTCCCCACTGGGAAGAGCCCGGCACAGCCCTGGCCTCAGCCTGCAGTGGCAGCCACCCCACCCCATGCAGACCTGGGGGCACATGCTCCCCATGCCCTCCTGTCACCACCTCCTCCCTGCGCCCCCCAGATGAGCCACGGCTCCCTCCTGTGCCCTGCCCCATCTGGGCAGCGCCTGCCCCAGCCCCTGCCCCAGCCCCAGCCCCACTCCCTCCCTCCCTGAGGGGGTCTCAATCTGCACCCCCCACAACACCTTCCCTCCTTCACCTCCCCTTCTACCACAACAGACTTACTAGCTGAATGCTGCCGGGCTGCACTCTTGGCCCCATGTATGCTGTGGCTGTGCACATGCATGGGACATTTATCAGCCACGTTATCAGCCACATCAGCCAAAAAAAATTGATTTCCAATATAGTCAATTTTCTTTACATTGGTGCTGATCCGATATCAGGCCGATGTATCAGTGCACCTCTAGTACTTAGCCTACAAGTGCTAAGAATTTACGGTAAAATTTAAATGATCAGAAACTTGTCTATACCCATAACAGGACAGATGTTCGGCACACATAGACTAATTTAAAAATGGCGGAACCTGGTCTAAGATTTCCCCTCTCTCCCCTCCCACCCCCAAGGATGAGTGTGTATTCTGTTTGCTACCTTTCTAAACTATGCTGCTTACAGAAAACTGCATAACTTAGATTGATTCTGCCTTGGGCTTTTTGAATATCTGTACCTAGCCCTTCTGGCTCAACTGAGTAGTCATCTCTCAAGAGCTACAGTTAGGTGTGGACCTGATGCTCTGCTGCTCCAGAGAGGCTGGCTACAGTATTAAGGCCCCTCACACCAACTCAAGAACATACTGTGCAAATAAAAAAAAACTATGAGTGCTGGTATTTGGCTGTAAGATGTTTCCTCCTCATTTGCATGTTGGCTAAATTTGACCGTAAACCACTTGAATCAGTTCACAAGAAACCACTCTCTGCAGCATCACCCAGATTACATAGTGCCTTATTCTTCAGAAAGGGACAGAGCACTCCATTACAACCTTGTTTCCTATATGTCTTAAATTACTAAAATTTCAGTAGAGACCTATTTAAATGGTTTAATTTGAAATAATCCAACACAACTAAGCATATTCTGAAATATACAGATATATCAAGGAAAGAATGTCACTGTGTTTGGGGGGAATAAAATATTTGCCACTGGAATTTATCAAATCATGCAATTATTCTAGGACAAATAAATAGGTGTTCTACATATCTCCAATAATCCTATATGGAGGAGGAGTTTAATTAGAAAAAGGTTCTGAAATTCAGTGGCTGTGGGATAAAAAGTCATCAGGAATCGTTCTCGAAAAAAACATGTCAGCTCTGACATCCTTGATGCAGATGCAACTACTGCCGGAGTCACAGGGAGATTTGTGTGTTCAATAACTGCAGACTTGAGTATTTATAAATAAGAAGAGTAAAAAGGACTGAGGGTGTTTAAACCCCTTGCACTTCCCCTGCGGAATATTATTTCCACTGATCAATTGCACCCTTGTGGGTAATCAGTGCTCACTGTAATTTGTACTTTATTTCCTTTCTCTTCTCTGCATCTCTGCTCTGCTCTGGTTTACAAATTCTTCAGCTCATTGTACAAACAGGATCTTTTCTCAACAATGTGCTGCTACATCATTTTCCTTCCTTTGTACACAAGCTAAAACTGTCTGTTGCACACTGCTCAGCTTTCTGAAACACCTCGTTTGTCAGTATTAACAAAAAAAAGGAACTAAAAGTAAAAAAAAACCCTCAGCAACAAAACCCAGCAATAGCATTCTAAATGCACGTTATGGCTTAAACAATTAAAGCCTGCCTCATGACCAGTTTTCAACTATCAGAGTTTTCTATCTTAGTGTCACTGTACAGAATAACACAGATGAGGAGCTCATCTTGGTTTGAGTTTAAATTCCCCTACTGCAAGGGACACTGACCTAAACTTCTCTTTTACTAAGCTTTTTTAGTTAAAAAGTGAAACCCTTTGAGCAAAGTGCACATTGCTTCACAGTCAGCTCTGTTCTCCTATCTCAGAAGGCTTGCTGTCTGATATCTTGCGCTGGGGAGATTAGATAGCATGTCTTCAGGGAAAAGAGAAAACCACAGAGCACACTGCACGTTGCTCAAATGCTCTTCTTATTCTGTGGCCTAAAGAAACAAGGAAGGAAGCCTGAGGCTGGTGGTTTGGCAGGTGTGAGGCCTTTATACATAGCCATCTGTTTTAAGTGGTAGCTATGGGCCTGTGGATGAGGCTAGGGTGAGGGAAACACTGTCCCCCCTTTCCATCCCCCCACTGTGTCATAACAGGAAGAGTGCTGGGTTCCTGAAGAAGTGATGCCTCCATGCTGTCAGCTCGCTCAAGCTGCACTTTAAGGCTTTGCATTGTCATAATTGTACGGAAGGGTTTCAGAGTGAGAGAACTCCTTCCTGTGAACCAGTGACTGTTTCATGCAGCTGTTCATTTCTTGCATTATACAGAGGTTTCTGCTGCTGTGTTGGCAGCCACAAAATGGATGAGAAAGAATACAAAATGGATGAAAGATAATGTACATACTAAGCTCCACATACAGACCTTACAATTTACCATATTAGAATGGGTCAGTTGCTACTAGACATAGTGAATAAAAATATTGTTTGTAATTGCAGTATACTATTTCTAGTGATTTGAGTAGCACTGTACTAATCCTGTTAGCGATCTGAACGAACTGCTTCTGTCATCTGAATGCTAACGCAGCATTCAGATGACCTGCATTGAGTTTGAAGGATCCCATTACCATTATACTGTTATTGTTACACACATAGCAACTGAGCTGTGCATTGTGCTTTATAGAAATATTAGAAGATGCAGTCCCTGCCCTGAGGAAATCACAATACTGAAAACTTGTTCCTGTTCTATTAAATCTATGTGGCTTTTGCCATTTATTTGAATGGATGCAGGATGAGGCCATTAGACAAAGTGAGGCTGATTCTCATCCCCTTGCATCTTGTGGATTCTTGTACATCTGTGCAACCTGCGTGCAAAATTCTAACAAGTGGAGCGGTGGCATTTTGCACTTACAGTTTGCATGGATGTAGAAAATGTCTCGGAGTGTGAGGTAGCAGACAACTGGACCAAATACAGTGACAAATGACAGCAGAGTTGGTATACAGGTAGCTTGGATTAGGAAAAGGGAAGACAAGAATTAGAGATAGGTACCAAGAGAATTGCTTTGTCATGTTCCAAGGTTTTTAAATGGTATATTTTATCATTCCTTTTACTTTTTGGAGCTAGGTAACAGAGCTAAGGAATGCGGTCTGTTAGACAGGGATAGAATTCAGCTCCTCTCCTTGCTGATGTTTTACTCAGTTAAAAATCTTTGCTGATTTATGTTTACCAAAGATGATTTTAGTCCTCTGACATCTGTGCCAGTGTGGGCAACTCCAGAGAAAATGAAGGTCTTAGGTAGCGTTATGCAATTCCCTAAAGAGAGGATGGAATTTCTGTCATGACATGAAGCATCCTGTCATGCCTAATGTGGTCTCTGGAGCTGTAGTGTCACCTGGCTCTGGTTACTTACGTGGAGCACTGCTCAACTGAAATCTAATGTACTTTTGAGTCTGTTTCATATTTAACCAGTTAAAAATCCCATTGTAATATTTGTTGTTTTAGATTTAGTATCTTATTGTTCTACATTTTCCATCTGACAACCATGAGTGTCACAGAAAATGGAGACTTTCCAGATAGTTTGGTTGAATAATTTAACTGATTTGGTGTTTGAGTAAGCGGTAAATAGATAGCAGAGCCCAGTGTGGCCTTAAACAGTACCATTAAAATGTGGTTATGGTCTGAAACCACACTCTATAGAAAATGGTGCCTTCTTACTTCACTTATTATCCCCTCCCTATGGGGTAAATATTCAAAGTGTCACACAGGGGTTTAGCTGGACAACTCCTATTAAAATAAACAGAAGCAGAGCTGAGCGTAAAGCAAAGTAAGCAGTCTTTAGATGTTACACCTCGAAGTGTCTTGAGTCTTACACACTCTGCTTAATTCACTGACAAAAAGACAGGGTTTACCACTGGCAAGGTTGCAAGGTCAATAAAGCACAGGAAGAGGGAACTAACTGTATGCAATCTTGCCCCCTGCCATATCAACACAGTTCTCAGCCACAGTCTCAGTTAACATTTGCATTGGTGTATGAAGTAGGAAGAATTTAGATCACTTATTCAGCTACCCAGTGTAGGCTGGAGAGGTTTTGACTCATACGATTTCTCAGTTTGATCTAGAAGTCATTGATGAAGACTCAATAAGGAGAAACCAATGATAGTACTGTTTTCCTAACCACAGCTGCCTTTGCAGAAAGACTTTACTTTCTCCCTTGCAAATGTTTTCAAGGTTGTTGGTGTTGTCACATTAAGCAACTTACACTAAGCATTGGGCTTGGGAAGGCCTCTTTCATTGGGAAGTTAGATTGTACAACTATTTAAAAGATAAGGAATGCCTTATACATTCAGTACTGCAGCCTTGTGCTCCTCTTTCTTGTTTTCCATGTAGAGTACGAGCATGTTTAATGAGTAAGCCGCAATTCTGTCTTTCATCACTAGGTGGCACAAGACTATGAACTGTAGTGGAAAATCAACTGAAAGCTTGAATTCAGTCAGTACTGGCTATGTTGCAATTAGGTCCCTAACATATATTAACAGGAAGATGGGGGCCTTAATTGCCAAAAGTGAAACATAACTTTGCCTGTTGCCATTTTGGTGTCCAGCATCTCCAGAGGTGAACGCACAGCACACTCTGAAGACTAGGTGCTTTTAAAGCCTATGAAAACCACAAGGCCTTTTTGAAAGAGTAGGGTTTTTGGTCCACAGTCCAACCACACTTACATGGGTGAAGATCCACTACTGGCTGATTCTCTCCCTTTTTATTCTTTTAGCTCCTTATGCAAAGTGTGGGCGTGCCTGCTGCTTTGCAACTGAGCACAACAGGGGCCCCACCCTGAGGACCTACCATCAAGAGGTCAAATTCAAGCTGTGCCCTACATGCCTTCACAATATACATGGATAGTCTAGGGAGCTGTATCTCCCATGCACCACTGGAGTCTCATTCAGAAATGCACTCCTTGCTCTCAGCCAGTGTCTATGGTAGTAGTAGCTGTCTGACAGGTGGGGGGAATCATGGCTCATTTGCACACTAAATGTAAAAGAAACCACAAGCACAATGGGGGCCAGATGGCCTATGTTGACTAAATATATAACCTACCAGACCTAGCTGCTGCTCTGGCTGGGTTCTGTTGTGTTCTGAAACATTAGTGCACAGTGCGAACCACTGGAGGGTCACAGACTATGTAAAGGGACGCTATCCAAATCCTATCTACTGCAGCTATGCAGACAGTATACTGGACTCACTCAAGGGCTGATGGTACTGAGACTGTGGTGTGTCTTCCTTGTAAACCCCCTTAGGGCAGCTCTGACTAAGAGAGTTCCCAAGGCCATGGTAGCATGGCCCGCTGTCACCCCACCAGCATGCGTATGGGAACTTGGGGCAGAATCTTGTCCTGAGTAATTATACAGAAGTTCCTATAATTCCTTTGAAATGACAAATAGCAGTTTTTTTCACAGCCATCTGCTGGTGAATGATGTTTTGGGGCATGCAAGCTTGAATCATTTAACTGAGTCATTTTGCCATAGTACTGGGACCAAAGATTTTTAATATCTTACCACATGAGTAATATGGCCTGTATCTTTGCTACTAGAGAACTTTATTAAGTGCAAAATACATGCCAGTTGTAGTGCTTACTACAGTGTAATTGTTATCTACTGCAGGAAGAGCTGCATCCCTCCCTGATCCCCCAGTGCCCCCCAGACAAGCCATTCGCGGCTCCATCTTCCGCCCTGCCCAGGCTGTGCAGGGCCTACCACTCACTCACTGCCATGGGGAGGGGGAGGGGGGGGCTATCAAGGCTCCAGTGGTGAAGGAGGGAGTGGGGCTAGGGTGGCCTTTTCTGCTCCCTTCTCCCTTATGCACAGGCTTACCTGCTGGGTGCGGGGCAGGGGGAGCGGGGGCGTAGATCTTTGGTTCCTCTTAAATTCCAAAAGTGATCTCCAACCTAAAAAGTTTGGAAATCACTGCTGCACTAGCTTATGTCTATTGGTCCTCATCCTCTTTGGAGGTGCCTTCCTGAAGAGTTGCTTCTCTAGATCTTGATGTTCACCCCTGATATATTTGTCTGCAGCTATCGTCACCTCTCAACCTTCTCTTACTCAGACTGAACAGGCTCAGTTCCCAGTCTCTCCCCATAGGGCCTATCCTCCATGCCCTTAACCATATGGATGGCCCTTATTTGTACCCTCTCAAGCTTATCCATATCCTTCTTGCAGTGCAGTGCCTAGAACTGGACCTAGTACTCCAGCTGAGGCCTCACTATCGTCGAATAGAGATGGAGGAGCACCTCCCTGAAGCTATTGGCCACACATCGGCTGATGCATGCCAGAGGTCTGTTTGCCCTTCTGGTAACTTCATCGCACTATTGACTCATACTTATCTTCCAGTCAATTGTGACCACCCCCAGGTCTTGTTCAGATACTGTGCCAGCCAGTGGACTACCACCCATTGTGTAGTTATGGTGAGGGTTCTTCCTACCTAAATGAAGGAGCTTGCACTTCTCCCTGTTACCCCATCTGATTCTGTGCTGCCCATGAATCCAGTCTGTCAAGATCATCCTGGATCTTTACCCTATCTTCTGATGTGCCCACGTTTCCCCACAGCTTGGTATTGTCCGTGAACTTCATCACTGAGCTTTCCACCCCGTCATCCAAGTCATTAATAAATATATTAAAGAGCACGGGTCCGAGCACCAATCTCTGGGGAACCCCACTGGAGATGGCCCTCCAAGATGAGGTCATCCCATTAATTACAACCCTCTGGGAGCGGCCTCTAAGCCCGTTTTCCACCCACCTCACTGTACACTGGTCCAGCCCAGTACCCTCCAGTTTGTTTGAGAGAATCCCATGGGAAACAGAATCAAAGGCTTTACTGAAGTCTTAAGTAAATGATGTCAACCTCGTGTCCCTCATCCAGATGGCTAGTTACCTGGTCGTAGAAGGACACAAGGTTTGTCAGGCATGATCTACCCTTGACAAAGCCATGCTGGTTGCTTCTTAGTTACCATCAGTTACCAGCTTGTAATTGGTGGCCTCCTTAACAAAATTTTCAAAGATTGTACCCAGGACCGAGATCAGACTGACTGATCTGCAGTTTGCAGGGTCATCCCTCTTCCCTTTCTTAAAGATGGGCACCACACTGGCCTTCTTCCAGGCATCCAGGACCACTCCCAAGTTCCATGACTTTTCAAACAACTTGGCCAGTGGCGCTGCTATAAGCTCAGCCAGTTCTTTCAGGACTCTCAGGTGCAGGTTGTCTGGCCCAGCAGACTTGAAAATGTCCAGGTGTTGATGGAGATTCCTCACCTGTTCAGGACTGATGTCATATAGTCTGTTGTCTTCCCCATGTTCCCTGGGCCTCTGGTCAGGTGAACAGCCCCCATTTGATTTCACATTTGCATACCTAGCAGTGCTAACATTGTGTGGCATCTCACAGCACCCATGAAAAGATCTCAAGACACTCCAGAGTTGAGACTTGCTGCTTTAGATGATGAAAACTCTCTCATGCCAAGGCAACTCAAATCACTGTATCAGCAATGCTACTGTAATTTACTCTGTGACTGATAACTTATTTCAGGAAGACCTCACTTGTGTCAGGTGCCCAGTTAACCAGCCACCATAAAAATCAAGCTGCATGAGATGGCAGGTACTGCTGGAGTTAAAGTCAAAGGTAAGCCTAAACCTAGTGGTCTCTTACCCTAGCATAGTCAAGGCACTATAACTTTTTCTGTAGCCAGTGGAAAACAAGGCACAACATGACACATAACTAGCATTGCATAAAGTTGCTATTAATTCCTCAGGCCAAATGACCAAGTACCAATTTACAGCTGGTTCACCAATTTATAGCAGCTTTTAGACGGGTCCATATTAAGGCTTAAACTCATGTCTGGAGTTGTAGCAAGACACTCTTAACCTCTCTGCCACTGCACACTTTGTGTTGCTACTACTGTCACAATAATCCTCCCTGACAAAAGGAAGAGCAGAAATAAAATGATAAGGGGCAAGGTTCTTGAAGTCAAGAAATGAACTCTTGAGCTTGGGCCTAAAATCACTTCTGTAACAGAGAGGATGCTCATTACCAGATTTATTATCTACCTCTAGGAAATCTACCCCTTCAACTTTTTTCTTCTGCCCAGTCAGTACAGTTGCCTCCTCTAACTCTCCCAGATCTCTTCTCAGAGCCCTAGCACTCAGAGGGATGAAGAGCAAGTTACAAGTTAATGTTCCTCCCGTTACTATTCCTCTGAACAGTGCTAACTACAAATACCAATGCTTCCCTGCCCCAAAACAGAGGCCCTGCATACTGAGAGTACTGCTGTTCTCACTCCCTTGCCGCAGGCCTCCTCAGGTTTAAACCATCTTATTTGAACAGTATTTTCTTTGAATCTCAACCCCAGTTCACATACTTTCCCCCCTTTCTTAAAGTTAGAGCAACAAGAGATCCTGTTGAGATATGGATATAGAGAAATGTTGCCAACTAGAGTACCAGGAAAACCTTACAGTTAACTTGTGCCCAAAAATAACATTTTCTCACCATGGATAAATAGCTATTACTTTCCTTCCAAGGATTATAATCGCTATCCTCTCTTTCTCAATAGGGAGTTCATAGTACACAGTATCAAAGAGAAGTTTATTTTTCAGAATACATGTCCTCTTGGTCTGTGTAGGGAGAACGGGAAGGGAGGGGGGCGAAGGAGGGGGAGGGGCACACAGCAAGAACAACAGGCTCAAAGTTCATTCCAGCAGTGGAATGTGGCAGAAAACAGGCAAAGCAATTCCCCCCAGAACAATACTCCGAGACACTTGATACTGGGCTCCTTTTAGTCTGGAAAAGGTCCTCATTTTTATTTCTTTTGTGTCTGAGTCCATATCTTGGAATCTATAGGCCTAAAGATGGACTGTGCTCTCATTTATCTGAGCACAGATGTTAGTAGGGAAGTGCTGCAGTCTAGTGGAAAAACCAACGGTTTGGGTGTCAGGAGATCTCAGTTCTGTTTCTTGCTGTGAAATGGACTTGTTGCATGTGACTTTGGATAAATCACCTCACCTCTCTGGCCTTCTCTTTCTCTTCCCAGCCTGTGTTTGTCCCATCTGCTTAGAACGTAGCTTCCAACGGGATGTGCTCTCCTTGTGCAGCACCTAACACGATGGGGTTGGGATCTCTGGAAACAGTTGGTCCAGACAACAAGCTTGCAGTCATATATCATTTAGCAAAGTCACCAAAGTTACGCAGATGTAACATGTGTAACTGAGGTCAGAATCAGGTCTTCAGACATCCTGCTACAATTCAGTTTCAATTTGCTTCACTTTTGCTAGACTAGAGGATCCTTTTCTTTCCAAAAACATGCAGAGATGGATTCTACTCTCCTTTCCACTGGTGTGGGATTTTGCAGTAACTTCATAGTCATCAGTGGAGTTTCAGTAGTATTAAACCAGGGTGACAGGTTTTTTTGTACCACCCCAATCTTCAGTTTGTCAGGTAAAGGCCGGCTGAATGAGTGGTTGAGTGTCCCTAGTGAGTAGAACAGAGGTGGGCAGTGATTTTGGGTGGAGGGCTGCTTAACGAATTTTGGCGAGATGTCGAGGGCTGCAAGGGTAGCCCCGGCCCTTGATGGGTGCCCTGCCCCCTGGTCACCATCTTGGGACTGGAAGTCTCACCCTTAACTCCTAACCTTTGCCACTGGAAGTCCCTTCCCTGGCCCCCAGAAGCACTCCTTTTGGAAAGGGGGTTTGCCATCTTGGAACCAGAAAAAAACAAGCCAAAAAAAAGTATATGCTAAGAATCAAACATTGACAATAACATATTTTAATTTCATTTAAAAAAATATTTTGGCCTGATTTATGTGCATTTCTGTGGTGTATACAGTGATTGCATAATAGCTCAAATGAGGTCTTACTCTTGTATATTATAGGGGAGTGTGAAGGGGTGGAGGTGTGGGCATGGAGTTTGTGGGGGAATATGGGGGTGTGTGTGGATGTGTGTGTATGTGGGGTGTGGGTATGTGTGTGGATGTGGGTGGGTAGGTATAGGGGATCTGTGGGGGGAGTGTTTGTGGGGATGGGTGTGTGTATGTATGGGTGGGTACGGAGTTTGTGGGGTGTGTGGAGGGGAAGGGTGGCTGGGGGTGTGTGTGAGGGGGTGGGGTGTGCATAGGGGCTGGGGGTACATGTGTGGTGGGCTATGTGCACAAAGCAGTGAGTGGGGCTCCCCCAGAAGTGTGCAGGTGTGTGTGTCGGGGGGGTACGTGTGGGGGAGGGTATGGGGTTTGTGTGGGGTGTGAGGGAGGGTGCGAGCGGGTGCAGTGTTTGTGGGGTGTGTGATTGTGTGTGGGGGAGGGTGTGGTTGTAGGGTTTGCAGGAGACAGTTTGTGGGTATGGTGGGGTGTGTATGGGACCCCCCATGCGCACCCCACTGAGCTGGTCAGCATCTGCCCCTGCCCTGCAACAGCTTTGAGCCCGTGCATCCTGCGGTGCCTCCCTGCCACCGCCAGCAGCGCACAGCCACAGGGCACCCTGCACCTGCTCCGGACTCACTTTTGCTGGAGCAGATCAGCTGGAACCTGCACATAGCTCTGACCCGACCCGCTCCGAACCGCTTGCCCATAGTGTGTCCTGCTACCCCCTGGACATGCAGCGGGGCTGGGGCAGCTCCAAAGCTTGATTACCTTTCTAGGCAGCCTAGGTGGCAGGCGGCTCCTTCAGGGTGTTGCTGCCACTGACCCCTAGCCCTGGCCCTGGCTGGGACCCATGAATGCAGCCTCAACTATGCTCTTCCTGTGCTCATCCAGGAAGAGCACACACCAACTGCTGACACTTCCTTAGCTTGACGAAGGGTTTTTGAACCCAAAAGCTTGCTTAATAACTTTTCTCCAACTATTTGGGTTGGTCTAATAAAAGATATCAAATTCACCCAAGGAACCTTGTCTGCCTATGTCCTTAGACCAACACGGCTACAACCTAAACCCCTGCCTCAACTATGCACACCCTGTACCTGCTCCAGTGGCCCAGAGTCTGTGCTGGGCTGCCCTGCATCTGTGCTGCTGTCACTGCCACCTCTGGGCTTCCCCATGGGGCAGCAGTGGCAGAGCAGAGCAGATGAAGGGCAGCCCCATGGGGGCTTGGGGCTGCAGCAGGGAACTGCTGGCAGCGGGAGGTGGAGGGGCTGCTTTTCCGTCCACACTGAGCAACAGCTTTTGTCCCACACTGCCACTGCTGAGCCTGGGCAGGTGAGCCCAGAGCAGGCATGGGGTGTGCAGGGTCGGGGCTGTGCAGCACAGGTACCTGCTGGTACCATGGGGCTGGGGCCAACTGCAGTCCAGTTGTGAAGCCACCCTAGCCCCACTGCGTGCCCAGGGGCACAGGACGTGCCACAGCTGGACTGTGCCTGAGCCAGGGGACTGAAGGACCTGCTGGGGGCTGGACAAAGAACTGCCATGGGCCATATTTTGCCCATCCCTGGACTAGAACAAAAGCCTGGCAGTCAGGACCACTGATTCCATACTTGGGACTGCCACTAGCTAACTGTGAGTCACTTTCTGGTTTTTTCAGCTCCCCCTTCTGTAAAATGGAGGCAGTAAATCTGACCTCTCTCCAAGAAGAGTTAGAGGTCTAGCTCATCAGATTTGGCAAATCATTTGGGAGATACTGAGAACAAACTACTACAGTGATGTATACACAAGCACTTTCCACTCTGACTCTGTACATATGCAGTCTGCCTGTCAGAGGATGAACATTTGTGCAAAGTATGAGGAGGCTTAGACGGCTGATTTATAAGATAAGCAACATCAAAGAAGTTTTGGATTTCATAGCTGGAAAAGTCTGATGATTTTTTCTTTTTTTCACGGCACAGCTCAAATTTGGATTGACCTGAGGACCTCAAATGTGTGGAATATAATAGAGTTCAGGGGAAGCATTCTTAGAAGTGCAGTACCTAATAGAGGGGAGCCCCAATCCTTAGTAATTTCTCTAGGGAGTGCTGTTATACAAGCAAACAATAATGCTTGCAGTAGCATTGAGCTACACTGGATGGGTAACTGAGATCTCAATCACCAGTGAATTTCTGCAAGGATTGTATCATGTAGGACATGTCTGCACTGTGTCAGACAGAGCTATGGCATGCAGCCAGAAGCATACACCCCACCCACAAACTTCTTCTCTGCACATGCACAGAATAGAAGTCATGAAGCCACTGTTAGAGTCAGTGCTAGACCCACCTAGGCTAGGGACAGACATTACACATAAACTGGTTTAAGTGATCAGAACCTGATTTAAACCTGTAACAGAACAGAAGCTTGGCGCACATAAACCAGTTTCAAAATGGCTGAAGCTGGTTTAAGATAAACCTGGCTGAATGTAGTATTAGACTTCACTGATCTGGGTCAAACCAGTTTATGAAACTTCTGTCCCAGACCCCTTCCTGGTTCAAGTTAAATCACAGACCCACAGCATCCTGGGATGCTTTCCAGCCCTGGGCTGGCTGTGCTGTCTGCTCCAGTGAGCAGGGCTGGCCCTGCCGCTCTGCTCCCTAGATGAAGCAGTGAGGGCTGGCTAACAAGGAAGGGCAGGGGGAAGAAGCCCAGTGGGGGATGTAGCCCAGTCTATGGGGCTGGGGGGTACCCCCCCAGGCAAACCCTGGCTGGGGGCTGGGGCCAGGGAGAGAGGGTGGGATTTAAGATTGGGGGGGCAGTGATACTCCTGTGTCCTGCCTCTACCCCTCACTCCTAAGCCCCTGCGTCCCCAGCTCTTTCGGTGCCCCTCACTCCCAACCTGCAGTTCTCTACCCTCCCCACCCCAGCGCTGCTGGTGCCCCTCACCCCCAACTCGCAGCCCTGCCCCCCCAGCACTGTCGGTGCCCCTCACTCCTGACCCCCAACCCTGCCAGTGCCCCTTACTTTCCATATGCAGCCTCCTGCCCTGCAGCCCTGCTGCCCACGCAGATCCTGCATGTGTATGTGCATGCACACACACACACAAAGGTAAATGTCTGTTCACTTCTGTTTCAATTTAATCTTTGCAGTTTAAACTAACCTGCAAAAACTGAATCAATTCAGCCTCTTTGACTGTCTCTACCTAGCCCTAATGCCAGCCTCACAGGAACTAGGGCTGGGTGTGAGTCATAAATCAGATACATGACATTTTTCCGGAATGGAAAATGGGAGTGAGTGGCTGGAGCATGTTTTCACAGCAGCATGCCACCGTCCTCTCCAATGTAGTGTAGATGTGCCCTTAGTTTTTTCTTATCCTCCAGTGGTTTGAAAAGTGACCATTCTCCTGTTTCAAGTCTGTTTTGGAAGCTAAGATCACTACTAATCTGAAGCCTTCCATCAGTGAAAGACGTTATGAATTGAACTGTGGCTCTATGTTGATTTTAAAATGTCAAAGTCCCCATTCTTGCTTATGCTATGGACCTTTCCAATGGCAGCCCAAAAGGGCCCAAGTCAGGTCTAGTGCAAGCAAGCCCTCTGCTGTAAACAGAGTTCATCCTGGCAAAGGAGTAGCTTTGCCAGCATAGCTTATGTGGAATAAGCCATATCAGTGAATACTTTTGGCTGATCAAAATGCTTCTATACCAGCGGTTCTCAACCTTTTCAGTCTCAAGGCACCCTCCATAACTTTTCTGATTTTTGTGTCACCCCAGTTGAAAACCACTGGTCTAATGTAACAAGTGTTTGACCAGAATATGATGTGTTTAGGACTTTACCTTATGTCCATAAAAAGAGGAGGAAACTAAAACTATTGGCAGGGCTGATACCACGTCAAAGAAAGCATCCTTCATGTCATTCCAAGGGGAACTTCGACATTTTAAAATCAACAGAAGTGTGTGCGGTCAGACCAGGAAGGGCTGTGGCCAGAGCATGCACTCTGGCCACGGCTGCTTCCCAATCTGCCTCCAGAGGAGGCATACAGAGCATTTAAATTGGGCTGTGACAATGCCCATGTTGCAGCACCCTTTGAAGGGGCTTACAGCATCCTCAGTTGAGAGCTACTGCTCTACACTAAGGCTTCTGTGCATAAAGAAGTGTCAACCCTTCCCCCACACTATAGGCAACTGGTAGGGGGTGCATAGGGATGCACGTGCCCCACCTGACAGGGCCAGTGTCCCCCCTGGTGGCTGACACTGATGCTGTCAGTAGGGCTGGTGCCCCCCCTGACATAGCTGCCGCCGTTGGCGGCTTCTGCAGGTGCCCCCCCAGATTCAGGATGTATGAGTCACTCATGCCTCATGCCCAGGGTCATTGCCTGGACTCCTGTGCCTGTCCTGCCCCACTCCAGGTCATCCCCAGGAAGAGTCCGGCGCAGCCTGGTGGCTCCTTCAGAGGCGAGGCACCGGAGAGCCAAGGGTGGGAGGCACATGGCCCCCCAATCTTTACAGAGGGCAAAGGCAGGCTGCAGCTGGAGGCTGGGTTCTGCCTGCGCTCTGCCTCCATGCCTCGCTGCCACTTTTGCATAGCGCCATGTGCCTCGCTGCCCAGCCCACCTGGTGGTGGGATGCACATGGTACTGTGCTGCATTGCTTTCAAAGGCGGCAGCAAAGTGCTAAGCCAGGGAGCAGGCAGAGCCCAGCGCACAGCTGCAGCCAACCCTTGCCCAGTGCAAAAATCGGGGGGGGGGAACCATGCCCCCCCATGCTGGCTGCAGTTCTGGCTGCGGAGGGTATCTCAGCATGTGCACCACCCCCCCACACACCGCAGCATCCTGCGGTGGGGTGCTCATACCTGCTGCCCTGTGTTTGAGCCTCGTTATCCCCCCTTCCACTGACTATGCCAGGGGGCTCCTTGCAGGCCTTTTCCAGACCCACATCCCAATAGTGGGGCAAGAGGCAGTGCCTGTGCTACAGGGGTTAATATACCTGATGATCGCCCTGATCCCAATTCCAAGCCCTTCTAGGAGTCCCACAGGCTGCATGCCACATCTCCTGTGGGCTGTATGCTTGACACTCCTGCTCTACAGGGAAGCGATATCACCTACTGAGGTTATTTTGTCCTAAGCCTAGGCAGTCCAAATTTTTTAATGGGTCACAAGTATTTCTTTACCTAAAACTTACTATTCTCTCTTTTATGTAACTTAAATCTGTGGTAGGGCCACCATACTTTTGCTTACAATACAGAAACAGTTAAGAAGAGCTCTGATCGTAAATTCATTAGCCACAAAGAAGTATGAGGGGAGTTGGGCAAGGAGTGGGTGGTGACTTGAGAACTCTTGCCAGGTCTGAAAGTTCCTATGAGTGGTGCTGCTGGGAAATGCTTTACGTATACAGCTGGCCACAGTGACAAAAAATCAGACTCTTTCAGCACACTGAGATAAACCCCCCTGGTGGAGCTCATCCAGTATGTTGTATCTGTTGCGCTGTCTGCTTTTTCAAACATCACAGCTCTTAGGCTGGCCAGTGTTTCCTTCCACATTTTGTGTAGCCTCCGGTGCCTTGTTTGTTGCTCACTAAATGAGATCAACCGTAAACTTAGATTTGGGACATTGTTCTTTCCTGAGCTCATATTCACTTTGCTTCTTTATTTTACTGTGACACCCTTAGGCCAGAGATAGCTATGGTCTGTGAAGTGTTATATGAAAAGGGAGATTTTGAAATAATCCACTGCAGATTTACCAGGAGAAAGGGCCTTGCAGAATAAAAGGGCTGTGTGTATGCAGTCACTGCCAAGCGTGCAACAAAAACCCTGGGCTTTCTGGCATTTGGCCCTTTTTATCATGCCACACTGAAGTCCCCAGCAGGGAACCTTGTCTGCCATGCATGTCACAGCCAGAGAGTGAGAACACCTCCAATCTAGCAGAAGGACTACATAATGAGATGCCCATTTCTTAATAGGGAAATCTTAAAGACATAAAGGGGCAGTTAATGCTCATAGGATAGTTAAAGTGCATAGGATACTGTAGGGATTCTTAAAGAAACACTATCAATTAAAAAAAATCAATTATTTCAATCCCTAGTGTGACTACATGGAAGCTAATGGAATGTAGGGACACCAAAACTTATTAATACACTAGAGCAGAGCTACCCAACTGGTGGTCCACGGGCTGTATGTGGCTTGCAAAGAGTTAATCTGCAGCCCCCCTGCACCCACCCCTTCTACGCAGCCACCACTTCCCTATTGTTCTGGCTGTAGCAGCAGCCAGGGTCTCTGGGCTTTCCCTCCAGCTTCAGCGTCCTGCACCTACTCCAGGGAGCAGGGAGATGCATGGGAGCCTGTAGCTTAGTACAGCAAGGTAGCCCTTGGCTGGTGAGTTGTGGGGGCACCTGAACACGTACAAAGTGAAGTAGCTGCTCAGACATCTGGTGGGGTGGTAGGGAAGTCCACCTTCCCCTATGCACAGTGGATGGTAGGGAGAAGCCGTGGATGGTAGACTGCCAACCCACCAGGATTGTCCTGGAATCTCCAGGAATTAGAGATAAATCTCCATGGCTAGGAACAAGCATTCAAAAAGCCTGAGCCTGAATTGATTCAATCTTTGCAGGTCAGTCTAACCTGACTAGGGTAAATCAGTTTTGTAACCAGACAGACATCCCAGAAATGCAGGCATATGCCTGCAGTGGCTCAGGCTAGAAGCTGGGGGAGCGGGGTTGCTAGAGCAGCCCTCCCTACCTTTCTGCAGTGCTGAGCTGAGGGGGGCACAGCCAGGGCCTCTGATTAGAGAAGGGTCCCTCTCTCTTGAACAGCACAGCAGGGGATGTTTATCACCCCATACTCAGTGCTTATCACCCCATTAAGAAAACAGAGGGACATTACCAGCTATCTGTTAATTCTGCCTTTGTCCTGTTTGCCACAGCTTGGAGGTAGCCAGCATGTGGTCTGCTAGCTAATGCTGAGAGATGCCTGTGAGGGACGGGGGAATGCCTGCTTAGGGGAGGGGAGGCAGGGAGCAGAAGCCAGGCAGATGCCGGCAGAGACTGCTGGAGATGCAGCCAGGGAGCAGAGGGGAGGAGACAGCCCTGCTGTGGAGCAGAGAGCCCTGCCCAGCCCAGAGAACATGCTGGGATGCTGGCAGAGTGTGATTTAATTTAAACCAGCAAGCGGTCTGGCACAGACATTACATAGACTTCATGGACATTAGGCTGGAAGGGTTCTCAGGAGATCATTGAGTCCAGCCCCCTGCTCCAAGGGCAGGAAGTCAGCTAGGGTCAAAGGATCCCATCAAGATAAGTGTCCAAACACTTCTTAAAGGACTCCAGAGCAGGTGCTTGCACCACCTCTGGAGGGAGTCTATTCCGAGCCTTGGGGGCTTGGACAATAAAGAAGTTTTTCCTTATGTCCAGCCTAAAACAGTCTTGGAGGAGTTTGTGACCGTTGGTCCTTGTCATCCCTTGGGGCGCTCTAGTGAACAGGCATTCCCCCAGATTGTGATCTACCCCCTGATGTACTTGTAGGCTGCCACCAGGTCATCCATGAGCCTGCGCTTTTCCAGGCTGAAGAGTCCCATGGCTCTCAGCCTCTCTTTATAAGGCCTATTCTCTTGTCCTCTGATCATGCATATGGCTCTCCTCTGGACTCTCTCAAGCTTCTCCACATCCTTCTTGAACTGTGGAGCCCAGAATTGGATGCAGTACTCCAGCTCACCAAGGGCAAGTACAGCAATCCTGACATTTACTTGAGAAGCATCTATGGATGCAAGCCAGAATTTGGTTTTCTTTACCAGCTGCAACATCACATTGGTGGCTCGTATTCATCTTGTGGTCAGTCATGACCTCTGAGTCTCTTTCGGCCATGGTGCTAGTGAGCGTAGCACTGCTGAGCCTATAAGCATGCTGTGGGGTTTTTTTCCTCAAGGTGGAGTACCTTACATTTGTCGGTATTGAATGTCATCAGGTTTATATCTGCCCACTTTTTGAGCGTATACAAGTCAGCCTGGATCACCAGCCTATCTTCGGGTGTGCATGCTTTACCCCAAAGTTTGGTGTCATTGGCAAACTTGGCTAGTCCACTTCTGACATCACTATCCACATTGTTGATAAAGACGTTAAAGAGAACAGGTCCAAGGATGGAGCCCTGGGGCATGCCACTGGTCACAGGGTGCCATGGTGATTCACTTCCATTGACCACCACTCTCTGAGTCCGGCCTCAGAGCCAATCCCCCAGCCATTGGACTGTGATGAAGCTGAAGCCACAGTTGGCCAATTTTTCCAAGAGGAGGTCGTGGGACACTAGACCAAAGGCTTTTTTAAAGTCTAGATATACAATGTCAATCTCTTCTCCCTTGTCCAGGTGATGTGTTACCTGGTCATAGAAGGAGATGAGATTGGTCAGGCAAGACCTACCCGCAACAAGCCCATGCTGACTGTCCCTCAGGATGTTGCCATCAGCCAGCTTGTCAAGAATGGTCTCTTTGATAATTTTTTCCAGAATCTTACTGAGGATTGAGGTCAAGCTGATTGGCCTGTAGTTCCATGGATCTACTTTCCTCCCTTTCTTGAAGATGGGCACCACATTGACCTTCTTCCAGTCTTCAGGTGCTTCACCTGAGCGTCAGGAGTTTTTGGATATCTTTGCCAGTGGCTGGGCTATGACTCCTGCCAGCTTCTAGAAAAGCATAAACTGGTTTGAGCCAAATCAGTTAAGTCTGATACTACATTTAACCAGGTTCATCTCAAACTGGTTTCAGCCATTCTCAAACTGGTTTATGTGCACTGAACATCTGTTCTATTACAGGTTTAAACCAATTTTGTTCACTTAAACCGGTTTAGGTGTAATGTCTGTCCCTAGCCCAGGAGACTGCTGAGAGTCACAGGGAAGATAAATGATGGCATTAATTAAAATAAATATTAAATGTTAAATCTGAATTATACAGTTGTCCACTGGGTTTTTAAAATGTAACAGTAATGTGCATTTGCCCTCCTGATGTAAAGTCACTAATGTCATTACATCATGTGGTGAAACCTCCGAGAATAGATTCAAACAGAGTTGGCAACCCTACATGTGCAGTGGAAAGGGGGAAGGTGGGGGCTGTGTGTGCATGTGTGTGGTGCACCCAGTTGGTGCTGTAAGTATGTTTCCACTCTGTGGTCTGGGTTCCCAACTTTCCTGCCACGACTTGATGGAATTGTAAAGAAAAAGGGGTTCAGTGGTATTCCTTCTCCCCGGACACAAAGATGGGATACTCATGGGTTCGCCGTGGTTGTTCTCGGGGCTCTACCTCCCCTACACCCTGTCCACTCACCAGCTGCATAGATCTTCGTGCTGCCACACCGACTCAGAGTTACGGCTCATGTGCTGCCCTGAGGGGCATCTGCCTCCACAGCTGTGGGTGGGGTGCAGGCTTAGGCAATCAGCCTGACTGTCCCGATTCCTATGCTGACCCTGAGGCCTAAAATGCTGGCTTCAGGGCTAGGGTATATAAAGCCAGCCGATTCTCTTAGGGAGAATTGCCATCCTTGAGCCTCTAGTGCTCCAGGGCCGAGGTTTGCAAGTTCCTGGCTGGGTACCAGCTCTAGCCCTCACCCCTCTGCTGCAGGCCAGGGTCGTCAGGCCTGTTCGTGATGGTGCACCAGATCTCAGCACGCCCAGAGACTTCCCAGCTGGCTTCCCGGCCTGGTTTCCA
This sequence comes from Alligator sinensis, assembly GCF_000455745.1. NCBI lineage: Eukaryota > Metazoa > Chordata > Crocodylia > Alligatoridae > Alligator > Alligator sinensis. The sequence continues at coordinate 216,037 of NW_005843286.1, forward strand.
GCGGGGTTTTGAAATCTCCCGCAGCGGTGGCCCCAGCTGACGTCATCAGCTGGCTGCCACCCAGCTTGATCTACAGCCGCTTGAAGAGCCGATGAAATGACGGCTTGCATGGCTCTTTTTCTGCCCCAGCCTGCTTAGAAGGTAAGTTTTTCATGGCATTGGTGATGGGAGCGTCAGGGTCTGCCCCCAGTTCTTCCGACCCCTGTGGGTGTTTCCCACCGTCACAGTGCACACGCATGTGTGTGTTGCAAGGTGGGGGAAAGTCTGGAAGGAGCCTTTAGCTTGCATGATTGGTGCCTGCATGGCATGCAGCCCCCACCAGTGTGGCTTTGTGAGGTGTGGCCCTGGCAACTGAGAAGTTGTATAGCTCTGCCTTAGAGGAAGTTTGCTCAGGTGCAGCAGGAAGTATGGGGCTTGCCATTAGAAGCAGCACATGCCTTTGCACTGCTGGTTCACTGTCCCATTTAGGAGGGCAGCAAGGGGAACAGGTAGGAAGAGCCAGCCAGGCTTAGACTCATCAGTCATTCAGATGCAGAGGGACTCAGCTGCTGTACTGCCTGTGGGGAGAATGGAGCTTTTCCTGGAAGCAGGCGCTGCTTCCTCATGCAGAGATGTGGGCTCCCTGACAGTAACATTTCTAGAATGATAACATGTAAAACATATTAAAAGTCACATTACCTTTCTAAAAATGTTGTTAGCTCACACTATACAGTGCTGTAGGCTCTTCAGTGCAAGGGCTCTGTCTTAGGTTGTACAGCACCTGACACAGCACGTGTGCTGGATGTCATCCTTACATAAATAATAGGAGTGCTGCTTGCTTCACAAGTCAAGGTCTCTCCTGGGTCTCTCTCTGCACTGGCACATGATGCAATGTGTAGGCTGAAAAATCCCACAAGGAAAAGTTTTGATATGGACAAAGAATTATTTTTTGTTCTGACACTCATCAGGCTGTTGTTTTTTTTATAGTAACAAAACTGTTTCCATGTGTACTAGGCCTCAGGAGACTTTTTTCCCCTAAAATGTAAGATGGTGAGTCTAAACTAACAATCTCTTAAAACATATACATTACTGTTTAAGTCAATGGCAAGTTTCAGTTTCAGTTTCAATTAAGGGCCTAATCATGTTAAAGCCCTTATTACCAGAGGTGCACTTAACAATTTTGGGCAGAGATGGTGGAAAGCAAGGATGAGGGGACACTGAGCACTAAGGAGTATTACCTGACCCCAGAGACTAAAAAAGCCCAGCTACTGCAGCTGCAGCATAGGCTTCCTGCACACAGGCTGGTGCCGGTGCCATGTTGCAGGCTCATTGGGATCTGTTATTTTGGCTCCCGAGGCTGGTGACTGGTTCATCTAACCCTAGTTACCCTACTGCTTATTACTATGAAGAGTCCCATGGAAGCCAATGACACTTATTATAGTGGAAAAAACTAAGACCCTGAGCTCAAAATGCCATGTCCAGACAAGTGCAGCTATGCAGTATGTGCTGCTGCAGACCCATCTATGGCACCATACACCACACATTCAGGCATTTCCTTCATTGCTATCCCGGGAGATCCCAAGGTCAAACAACCCATGCAGAAAAAAGCAGGGTAGTGTACGTGGAGGCAGCACGTGCCGCCCAAATCTGGAGCCCGGCCAGTCAGAGCCATGCTCCAGGTGCCAGATAGGCTCCTAGCTGCAGGAGTGATGTGGTTATGGTTTCCCTGGCTCCCAGAACCCCAGGTCAGGCTGCGGGGGCCAGCACAGTTGCTGGCCCCAGCCTCCTCTAGCCTACCTGGGCTAATCTGCCACATGCCAGACGGTGCGTGGCACAGGTGTTCCATAGGGACAACTAGCAGAGGCATAAGGTGTGCTGCTGCTGTTTGTCTCCAAAAAACCAAATGTCCGCACTCATCTGAACATGGCTAATGAGAGCAGTCTCCTGCACCAGAGTGCAGCCCTTTTGGGTTCTATATACCCACAGGAGTTCATCCATGCAGAGTTTTTTTCATGACTGGGGCCCAGCTAAGCCTCACTAAGAGAAAGGTCCTTAAGTCAGCACAGGATCTGATGTATTCATGAGCTGCAAAGGGGTAAAATGACATTTGGAAGGCTTTAATTACAGCTTATCTATACATACAGATAGTTGCACTCTAACAAGTCTAGTGTAACTCTACTGATACAACTCCCTTAGTGTGGAGGCAGTTATACTGGGATAAGTATGCTTATAATGGCATAATTGGCTTCAGAAGGTACAAAAGGTATAAAACTTTGAATATCAATTTAACTGTACTAGTAGAATTTTGTCAGTGGAAGTCATGCCCCTAACTGGAATAGAAGACCTGAGCCTGGACAACAGAAAAGTTTGCAACCTTCACATTGCACTGAAGAAATATTAGTTACTTGGCCCTTTGTCTTGGTCTTGCCTTTGAACACCATAGCGCTGCTAAGAGCAGGGTGAGGACCTGACTCCCATTCTATATGCTCTAATTAGTCATGGTGAAGGAGAGAGAGCAGAGAGATTCAAAGGAGAAACACAGGGCCTTGTTAAACGTTGCGCGTTGAACAGCCCATAAGTTGATTGGTGTTAGTGCTAGCTCATTTGGAACAGTTACACCTTAAGGCTAAAAACTTTCTCTAACTGTTACTAATCTGTACAGCTGCGAGCAGGGGCTTGACTAGAAGCTACAGCTGTGAGTTACCGCTACAGGGCTCGTGAGCCAGGACAGGTTTTCATCCAAGCTCTAGGTGTGGGGTGAGAGAGAGGGGGCGGGGGGAGGGATGGGAACATGATGCTGGGAGGTGGAGATTAAATGGGACAGGGATGGGTAATGAAATGGGCCTTAGAAAGGAAAGGGGGGTGGGGGAAGGGTGATGAAATGAAGGAAGTCAGCCACTGAAGGATAAAATAAAAAAAAGTAAAAAGAAAAATAATTTAAAAAGAAATAAAGAGGAAGTAAATTAATGAAGGTCTTGTGTTTTAATAAAATTGGAATTTGGGATTGGGATGTGGGAGGTGCTGGTTGTGTTTCCGGTGTGGGGGGAGGGGGCTGGGAGCAGTAAGGGAAGGTGCTTTTGGTGGAGCTACTGCCCCTGTCCTGGGAAGGAAGCCTTGCTCAAGGCGACTTGAGCTGTCCCCCTACTTTGTTCCCTCCCACTCCCCCAAACCCCACTCCTGGACCTGTTCGTGCCCTGCGAACTAGCTAGATGGCATGTGCTCTGCAGGGTGTTTGCATGGGGTTGCACCCTTGGGGGTGGAAAGGTCACATCCCGGGCAGGGGTGAGTAGGAGGAAGAGTTGGCTTGGTGTCAGAACTGCCCCCGAGCAGCACAGTTCAGGGGTGGAAAGTTTGCCTGCACACAGAACAGGAGGGTGGGGGAGGGAACACTGTATCCTGCAATTCTGGAAGACTGCAACTTGGGCAGTCAATCTGTGGGGAGTGGCCACACATTAACAGACACGAGCTGCATTACATGGATCAGAGGTAACATGGATCAGGCATCCTACATTTCATAGATTTAATAGATTTCGTAGACATTAGGCTGGAAGGGACCTCAAAGATCATCAAGTCCAACCCCCTGCCCCAGGGGCAGGAAGTCAGCTGGGTCAAAGGATCCCAGCAAGATAAACATCCAAATTTTTCTTGAATGAGTCCACAGTAGGTGCCTGCACCACTTCGGGAGGGAGTCTATTCCAGCTCTTGGGGTCTCAGACAGTAAAGAAATTTTTTCTTATGTCCAGCCTAAAATGGTCTTGGACGAGTTTATGACTGTTGGTCCTAGTTTTTCCTTGGGGTGCTCTAGTGAACAGACGTTTTGTTTGCTTTACCAGCTGCAACATCGCATTGGTGGCTCATGTTCATCTTGTGGTCAGTCATGACCCCCACGTCTCTTTCAGCAGTGGTGCTAGCAAGCATAGCACTGCCAAGCCTATAAGTATGCTCCGGGTTTTTTCCCCCGAGGTGTAATACCTTACATTTATTGGTATTAAACATCATCAGGTTTGTATTGGCCCACTTACTAAGTTTATCCAAGTCAGCCTGGATCACTAGCCTGTCCTCAGGCGTGGACGCTATGCCCCAAAGTTTAGTGTCATCAGCTAACTTGGCCAGTGTGCTTCTGACACCAATGTCCACATTGTTGATAAAGATGTTAAAGAGAACCGGTCCAAGGACAGAGCCTTGGGGGACGCCACTGGTCACGACACACCATAATGATTTGCTAAAGTGTGCTTAAAACAAATTTCAGGTGTTAATGTGTGGATAATCCAGGGGTTAAGAGCTCTAGGAGCCACCTAAAATTAACGTGTAACAAGGCCCACAGAGACCTACCAAAACTTAGACAAAGCTGAGCAGAACCCTTTGGAGGCTGGGCCACAAGAGCAAACACCTCCCCCTATTAAATTAGACTGAAATGTTCTCACACCAAGACCCTTCATACTCCTTAACATTGTCTTGCCCTCGATTCTGTGTTCTGAAATGTTTACACGGAAATTTTTTTTATATCTTTTGACTTCTATTTTTAGGTTAAGGCTGTTTGATTTGGAGCCTCCACCTTCAATCCATTACTACAGATTGATTTCAGTTATTTTTTTCTTCCCCCTTTAAATATCCCATACCAATAAAAAAAAAGGGGGAAAGAAAAAAATCTGTACACTTAGCTGTTTTTCATTTAAAAGCCTTTTTTCAATCTTAGCAAATGCTCAGTCTTTTCCACTTCAATAGACTGAAATTCTCCCCTGGGAGTCCTAAGCTCTTTAAATATTTTTAGGTTGCCAGATTTCTTATGTTCTCTCTCCAGGAAGCCAATTTTGTTTCTAAGCTCTTGAGAGTAGTCCAACTTCATCCTTTGCGCGCTCGCTGAATCACAATAAAATGCTGCCTAATTGTTGCCTTTGCTGAGTCCCAGAGGTGTTAGTGTTTGTCTCTAGGCTATCATTGTGGACAATAAGCTCTTCTCAGGCTGGAGTTAAGCCTTTTTATTATTTAAATCTGAGTCATGTAAAATGAGTTTACTAGCAAGAAACCCACCAACTCCCACATATTGTTTTCCCTATGCAAGAATGATCAGATAAAAAGATTTGCAAGCAGTTGATAATACAAGATGTAGTAGAAATGCCAAAATTTGAGTCAGTTGAAAAGGAATTAGAAAGTGTCTGTGGGATGAGGGGTTACTCCCACATCTCAGTCAACTTTGCTCATTTCAAATTGGTTAGTAGCAGAATTCCTATGAAATAGAGAAAGACGTACATCACAAATACAATTGGGATAGACCCTGCAGTGTTGACATAAGCAAGATAGCCAGTAACTTCAGTGTGCCATTTGCCTGCTTAGAACTGAGCTCAGAGGGAGCATTTATATACATACATATGTCTGCTCTGATGCACCAGAGATTAATTGAATCTGCTCCGCACACAAGCTGATGCATTTGGCACTGCATCGCATGCATTTGTATAAATGGTGAAATGTGCATCACTGCTGAGAAAATGGCGGTGGTGCGCTTTTGAACTATAGCACTGTTAATGTGTTTTAGTTCAAAAGTGCGCTGCCACCATTTTCTCAGCGCTGACATGCATTTCGCTGTTTATACAAATGTATGTGCTGCAGCACGAGACACTTTTAAAAGCGCTTGGCACAGGCATGTGTACAAATGCTCACAGGGGTCATCAGGCTCATTAAAAAAAAAGATTTGCTTTAGGCAATCTAACACCAAGGTCCACTCTACATGTTACAGGTATTGCACAATTAACTGGACACCAGTTACATGTGCAAAGTAGCTATCACACAATAAAAAGAGCTATAAAGTTAGACCTTGAAAATGTGTACTAACTTTATAGCTGGTTGCTATTGAGCTTTAATTTGCCCATGTAGCAGGATCTCTCCTGCTTCTGGGAGCCCTGTCAATTGATGGGGCTCCCAGCCACAGGGGTGCACCATGCCCAGTGAAGAACCCCCAGTGCTAGGGATCATACTGTGTTCTGTGAAACCCTGGGGTTCCACAATATCAATGTTCAGCAACAAGAGAAAGATCTGGGAAAGTGTGGGTCCCTTACTAAGTGGGAGGCAACCCAGTGAGAGATAATGCAGAAAAGGCTGAAGTACTCAATGCCTTTTTACCTCAGTCTTCACAGGCAGGGTCACCTCCCAGACTAGTGCACCTAACAACAGTTTGGGGAGGAGGTGAACAGTCAACAGTGGTGAAAGAACAGGTTAGGGACTATTTAGAAAAGCTGGACGTGTACAAGTCCATGGGGCTGGATGCGCTGCAGCCAAGAGTGATAAGGGAGTTGACCAATGTGATTGCAGAGCTGCTGACCATTATCTTTGAAAACTCATGGCAATTGGGAGATGTCCTGGATGATTGGAAAAGGGAAAATATAGTGCTCATCTTTTAGAAAACAAAGAAGGAAGATCCAGGGAATTACAGACCAGTCAGCCTCACCTCAGTCCCTGGAAAAATCATGGAGCAGGTCCTCAAGGAATCCATTTCTAAGCACTTGGAAAAAAAGGTGATTAGAAACAGTTTACATGGATTCACGAAGGGCAAGTCATGCCTGACCAATCTGTTTGCCTCCTATGATGAGATGACTGGCTCTGTAAATGCAGGAAGACCAGTGGACTGTAAGGTGGATAGAAAATTGGCTGGATTGGCTCAAAGGGTAGTATTCAATGGCTTGATGTCTACCTGGTAACTGGTATCAAGTGGAGTGCCCCAGGGGTCAGTTCTGCGGCTGGTTTTGTTCAAACGCTTCATCAATGATCTGGAAGATGGGATGGAGTGAACCCTCACCAAGTTTGTAAATGACGCCAGGATGGGTGGACTAGTAGATACACTGGAGGGTAGGGCAAGGATTCAGAGCCCTTGACAAATTGGAGGATTGGACCATAAAAAAAATCTCAAGATGTTCAATAAAGAAAAGTGCAAAGTCCTGCACTTAGGATGGAACAATCCCATGCACTACTACAGGTTTGGGACCAATTGGCTAAGTAGCAGCTCTGCAGAAAAGGACACAGGGGTTACAGTAGACAATAAGCTGAATATGAGACAGCGGTGTCCCCTTATTGCCAAGAGGCTAATGGCATACTGGGCTGCATTAGTAGGAGTGAGGCCAGCAGATTGAGGTAAGTGATTATTATCTTCTCTTCAGGATTGGCTGAGGCCACATCTGCAGTACTGTGTCCAGTTTTGGGCCTCCCACTACAGAAAGGATGGGGACAAGTTGGAGAGAGTCCAGTGGAAGGCAAAAAAATGGTTAGGGGGCTGAGGGATATGACTTCTGAGGAGAGGCTGAGGGAACTAGGATTAGCCTGGAGAAGAGAAGACTGAAGGGGGATTTAATAACAGCATTCAACTACCTGAAGGGTGGTTCCAAAGAGGATGGAGCTAGAGGATGGAGCCCCATCGATTTCAGTGGTGGCAGATGACAGAACAAGGATCAGTGGTCTCAAGTTGCAGCAAGGGAAATTTAGGTTAGATATTATGAAAAACTGGGTGCATCTACACATTCATTAATTCTCAGTGGTTACTGTACGTTTAATGTAGTACTTGTATAATCAAGTACTAAATAAATGTACAGTAACCACAGTTACTGCATAGTACTGCCAGCAAAGGCCTTTTTAGTGATGCTACTGCACAGTAGCCTAATAATACCTGACAGTACTGTATGAGCACTGTTTGTGCTGTGATGCACTACTACACAGTATTATCAGGGTAGTGCACAGTTAGTGACTGGTGTAGAAGCACCCACTTTCTCATTACAAAGGTAGTAAAATGTTAGAACAGGTTACTCGGGGAGGTTGTGGAGTCTTCATCCTTGGAGGTTTTTAAGACCCGGCTAGATAAAGACTTGGCTTGGATGATATAATTGGGGATGGGCCTGCTTTGAGCAGGGGGTTGAACTTTCCAACCCTAATTTTCTATGATTCTATGATAGGTCTGTTGAAGGGCACAGGGATGTACCTGCTCCTTTAAGAGGACAAGCAGCCTGAGAGGCTGTTTGCAGATGCCAGGGGGGATCTAATAAGGGACTCACCTGACCAGAAGAGGGCTCAGGCGGGAGCTATATAAACCAAGAGCCTGCATGAGTCAGGTAGTGTCTTCGCAGCAACCACGAAGTGAGAAGCTTCTGGCTGCAGGGCTCCTGAAAGGACCTGGATGTTGCTGGACAACTCTGCAGGCCTGGGAGCAGAGGCAAGTTCCCTGGGGTGAGAAAGACTGGGCTTACAGACAAGTGGCCTTTGTTTTATGTTAACCACTAGAGGGTTTGAGGTGCCTGTTGGAGGGTCCATGGGCTCAGGGAAGGGTGTGCGGGACCAGCGGGTCTGAGAGCCCAAGGGGGATGAGTGAACAGGCTAGTGTATAGCTCTGGGCTGGAAGGTGTGCCTGCTGGGAGATGAGGAAAGTTTGCCTTCTTAAAGGGGCAAAGGGCTGCCTCTGCTGTTGTTTGTGTTTCTGTTATAGCCCAGGGGCTTATGGCTTAAGTTACTGTTTATTCTAGTTGTTTGGGCTGGGACTGTAAGGGGCAGTTACAGAGATTCCACTAGTGCCAGAGAGGCACGTGATTGCCCTGAGCCTTGCTGGGGACAGGCTCAAGACCCAGACTGGGGCAGAATACAAGGCAACAGAGCACATAGGGTCCAGGGGTCCAGCGCTCAAGAGGAGCGCAGTGAGACAGGGGCCAGGGGGCCAGCACCAGAGGAGTGCAGCCACACAGGGGCCTGGGACCCAGTAGACAGGGGCCAGAGGCCCGGTGACCGAAGGTGATAGATTGAAGCTAGTGCCTCAAAGCCAGGTCCAATGCAGTGGGCCTAGGTTAAAAGGCCTAGTGGGATCAAAAAGGTGGAGACTGAGGCTCTGACAGAGGGAACAATATTATTGTAATATCTATGAGGCTTGGGACATCGT